>NC_133663.1:126774638-126955432 GCF_037893015.1 Macrotis lagotis | reverse complement strand
TCTTTACCTTTTCTGAAGCCTCACAGGCTCTCAGGGAGGTGACTATCTTCCAGATAAAAGATCAGACTATTGAGAAGAATTCTGCCAATAACTAAAAGAGAAATATCCCTGTGATTGTCACAGGATAATCTATTCCGTTTACCTTTATAGAGATAGACAATGGAAGCATCCTTGAATTCTTGGGGGATAAGCTCTTCATGCCACATAAGCCAAAAATTTCAGTCAGTTTTTGGATGAGCAATGGAACCCCCACCTTGTAGATATCAGCTGGAATAGAATCAGCAGCAGGTGCCTTGCCACTTGAAAGAAGGAGCCTAATGGCATTCAAAACCTCTTCTTCAGATGGAACTTCAGCTAGGGATTGACTGACTTCAACTTGAGGTAAACAGTCAATGACTTCTGCATTAATTGATGATGGTCTGTTAAGAACATTGTGGAAGTGTTCAGCCTATCTCTCTAGGATCATGTCCCTATCATTCATCAATATGGATCCATCAGCACTGAGTGTCTGAGATGCATCATATTTCTTTGGCCCATAAATAGCTTTTAGGAAATCATAAAAGCACTTTGGTATGTTAGTGTCTGCATAAAACTGAATTTCATCTGGTTTCTTACTGAACCAAAAGTCCTGCATCTCTCTTAGCTTCACTTGGACTTTTACTTTTGATAGAATTAAACGCTGCCTTCTTAGAAATGGATGAACCATTCTGCAGGTAAACTCAGCGGAGTTCTTGTTTTTCCTTTAGCAGCATCTGTATTCCTCCAACATCTTGGTGTTTGCTAGTAGTCTGACCCAGATGAGCAAATGAAGTGCTGTACACTAGATCTCCGAAACTCCTTTTCTGCCCCACTGTTGCCAACTGTGTGTTGACTCAGTTTTCCCTCCAAGTTAGCAACAAACTGTTCCTGCTCAGAGAGACTCTCTAATCTCTTGACATTAATTCTTCTAGTATTCATTTTTTTAGGTTTTTTGCAAGGCAAACGGGGTTAAGTGGCTTGCCCAAGGCCACACAGCTAGGTAATTATTAAGTGTCTGAGACCGGATTTGAACCCAGGTACTCCTGACTCCAGGGCTGGTGCTTTATCCACTATGCCACCTAGCCGCCCCCTTCTAGTATTCATTTTGCCTTGAGACTGCTGCTTTGGTTGAATATGAATATTTAGCTTAGAGAAGATGAATCTGTGATCAGTGCAGCACTCTGTACCACACATTGCCTTTGTCATTCTCACATCCTGTCTGATCTTCTTACATTCACATAGTCTAATAGATGTCAGTGTTTGCTATGAGGGTATAGCCAGGAAGTTTTATTGCATTTAAGTAAATGGAAGACAGTGTTTATGAAGAGAAGGTCATGTTATATGCAAGTCTTCAGTAGAAGGTAACCATCGCTGCTGTTGTTTCCAGCTCCATTCCTCCCAAGGACTCCCTGCCACATCTGGTAATCTGGACCTACTCTAGCATTAAAGTGTCAGCTCCACATTTTATCTGCTATACTTTATCAGCTATATCTTTAGTCTGAAAACAGTTCATGAAAAATTACTAACTAGAAAAGCTCAAGCTAAACAGTTATGGCAAAAATACCATCTGGGAGCAAAGCAAAATGTATCATAACCAAGTCTAGAAGAAGCAACACACAACCATTTTCTTCAAGTCCCAAATAAAATGACACAAAGAAGGAAAGATAAAAAGAAGATCTGTCTAAATCCACAGACATTTTCTAATAAACACATTGGACAATTTGTTCAAAGTTCCTGGTCTCTAGTTCCTGATGAAGATACTATTGTCACCGAGAAGTCATTTAAGGTCTTGCCCATGGAACCTGTGAGCCAAAAGAAGAGAAAACATGAAGACCCAGAATCACCCCCCTGGACCCTCTCTCAGATAATTATGCTTCTAAAATATTTGAGTGCTGGGTTAAAACAGAAGCTATGATATCTATACTAGAGACCTCTTTAAGTTCAAAAATTAGCACTATAGACAAAAGGCTCACTAAACTTCCTGCTGATGTCATATTCATGCATGCAAGATCCCTCTAGGATACAACAACAGTGGGTCCCCAACAATCTATCAAATTAAACATTATGTCTCTCTTGTTCCTCAGCCCCAGCAGATCCAGAAAACATTAAACACCAGAGACTAATGGAAGGATTAGCCATGATAATGATTAAAAGATAAATTGTTTATGGTATATCTCCATAAAGTTTAAAAAGTGCAATGATCTTATATAATCAGGAAGTTCTACTATGTAATTAGGTTTCCAAATTAAGCTAATTAGTGATTTATACTAACTTAGTCATTAGGTAACAGGCCCTCACATTAAAAACAAAAACAAAAACAAAACCTTCATATGCTTTGGCATTAAACAGAATGGCAGTCCTATAAAAACTGGCCTGAACTCATGCTATTAGTCTTTTCATTTCTTAAGTCACTGATTTTGGGGGCCTTGCAAATCATGCAAATACTGAGCCTAGTGGAAGTGTTTATATTTAGAAATCGTCATACTCAGCATGCCACAGAAATTATCTTAGAACCCCTTTATGTCAGTTATAGTTGAAGCCAAGAAGCATTTGATTTTAATGTCTTGTGAGCGTTTTAGGGTTTTCATATTTATGTCACCCAGGATCTAGTTCAATGGGATTTTTTAGTTTTATATTTACAGTAATGCAAAAGTAGGCATAGAGAAGGCTAGAGAAAATATTGGAGAATATGACTCTAGTTCAAGGAACACATGAGACCAAAGGTTTGTAGACCACATCAAATTTTCATGTCAATGAATCAAAAATAATATGTTCAAAAGGAAAGTTCAGAAGTTCTGGAAATGATGAATATCATATGATTTCACAAAAAATATGAAATTTACTACATTTTGCTTGAACCTATAACTATGAAATTAAAGGTCTCATGTTCTAATAGCTATGCTGCCTAAAGTACTAAAGTTCAAAGTAAATCTTAAGGAAAAGAAACAATTAGTTACCAATATAGGGATCATTTCTGAAGTAGGTGTCATTCTATAGTCAAACAATCAACTTGACAGAACAAAGAGGAAAAAAATCAACACCAAATTAAAAGAAATAATAAAAATAAGAATATACACAATTGCAACAGTACCAACATGACCTATTTAAATAAACCTTTGAGGCAGAAAATAAGAAAAAAAGTTCAACATATACTGTGATCATTTCCTAAGAAAATTTAAATGATCTGAAGGAATTACCAAAATGAGTAAACAAAAATATCCTAAAAGCATATTGGCTAACAGACATTTGTTCTCTTTGCCAAGCAGAAAGATTAATGGGCCAAGGGCAATATCATTTTAAAACATAAACTCATTAGTGAATCCATATAGAGGAAAATAGTGGAAGATAAGAACAGAATCACCTGTGGGACAGCAAAAAGTAATGGAGGGGAAAAATAACTTATGGAGTATAAAACCCACCTAAGTTAGCTTATATTGAATGAATTTAAGTTAAAAGAAAGCTAATAAACAGCTAAAAATGAAAAGTGTTATCAGGATTGCTGTAGCAAACTCTTTTCTGCTATCATTGCGTCACTATTACTAAAACAGCCTGATGGACTATATGATAAATGGCACTAAAGCAAACAAAAATAAAAAAAGCTTTATCAGATCAATACAATAACATACACAGAATATCTACCACAATTCAGAGACTACTGAGGTACTATTTCTCAAGATATCTGAAAAAGGGCAGATGCTAAATGACTGGAAAATAACAGATGAGTACAAAAATAGGTCAACAAGAGAATATCAATTACAAACCCATATGCATATTTTCCCAAATTTACCAACAAAATATTCTATATATGTATCAAGGGCCTCCTTGATAAGGATATCTAAACGTGGTACAGGCATGCTTTTGTAAATGATATTCTATAATGCATCATATATTTGCAATTATGCAATTAATTAAAGGGTACCAAGAAATAACAATGCATATTGTTTGCTGATTATTAAGAAAAATAAGAATCACTTAATTTTCAAAGGGTAAGTTTGAAAGCTCTCCTCCAAAAATGTGTTTCTTAGACACGTTAAAATTTTTTTAAATCCCTGATAAACAGCAAAAAGATAATTTAACAAGCTCAAATAAAATATAAAATAGAGAGACATGTTTGCTATTATGGAAAATGTCTGTTAGCAAGTCAGAACTGAAGAATTCTCTAGAAAACAGGGGGTCTTAACATGGAGTCAGAAAACTTGTCTAGTTTTAGTATTCTGAAAATGATATTTTAACATAATTTTTCTTTCATAATCCTTTTGCATTTTATTTTACACATTCAAAAACATTATTTTTAGAAGGCTTCATAGACTTCTCCAAGTTTCCATACAGCTCTAGTAACCAAGTGGATAGAACTCTGGGTCTGGAATTAGTAAATTATTAGTCATTCATTTGTGTTCAAATCTTCTTGAACCCATGGACCATGTCTATCATGGACTTTTCTTGCCTAGGATCACACAGTTAAACACTGTTTGAATCTGGTTCTTCCTGACTCCAGATCCCATACACTATCCACTGAGCCACCAGCTACCTCAGAGTCAGGAAAACTTGAGTACAAATCCATACTCAATCATTTAATAACTATGTGACCCTAGGCAAGTCACTTAACCACTACCTGCCTCAGTTTCCTCAAGTGTCAAATAGTGATAATAAGAGAACCTATCTTGCAGGGTTGTTGTGAGGATCAAATGAGATAATTGTAAAGCATTAGCTTTCTTATTATACACTTTCACTTGATAATCTCTCATCCCATGATTTCAATTACCATCTCTATGTAAATGGCTCCCAAATTTATATATTTATATTTATAGCTTCATTACTTCTTCACCAACAACCTATTGGACATTTCAAACTGTTCCATAGACATCCCAGAGCCATTACATTTAAAAAAGAACTCATTCTCTCCCCCTCTTCTCTATTACTGTTGAGGACTATATCAACCTTTCAGCCACAAGTTCAAAACTCTAGTGTCATCTTGGACTACTCATTCTCACTCACCCCATATATCCAAATCACTGCCAAATCTTGTCATTTCTATTGCCACAGCATTTCTCTCATATATTGACATTGGCACTTTCTTAATTTAGCACCTTTTGCCAATACTAATTCCCTAAAGGGATTTTTCAACTTAAGATTCTCTTCAATACAATTCAATTACTATATAACCACCAAAGTGATTTTCTTAAAGTATAGATTTAACCATGTTACTCCTTAATTAATAAACTTCAGCGGGTTCCTTTTACCTCCAGGATCAGCCACAGTCAGACACACTGTTCCTTGACCTCAACATAATGATGCTCCTCTTCAAGCATGAAGGACAACCGTTAAGATCAAATGCAAATTCCCTGATTTAATTTTTTTTTTGAGGCAATCTGAGTTAAGTGTCTCATAAATGTCTAAGTAACCAGTCAGTAAAAGTCTGAGGCTAGATTTGAACTTAGGTCCTCCTGACTCCAAGGCCAGCACTCTATCCACTGCACCACTTAATTACCCCTGATTTAACATTTAAAAGTCTTCACAACTTGGACACTTTCCACATCTTCAGTCTTCTCAAAGACTATGTTCCTTTATTCCACTATATTATCCAGCCATACTAGCCCACTTTCTGTTCCTCACACAATGCTCCTTTATCTCCATTCCATTTCACTGGATATTCCCCATGTCTGTGATATTCACCTCTCCTGTTAAAGTCTCTGGCTTTCTTTGAAATTCTGTTCAAACATAGGAGTACTTTTCTGGTTATCTCCCCTGCATTGATTTCCCATCTAAAATTATTTTGTCCCTTTATATATACTTTTGTTATCTGTGAAATAGAATAAAGGATCATGATTATCAAGAACTTTTTTTCTTTATCTTGTATCCTTAGTATCTAGTACAGTGACTTATATATTAGTAGATATTAAAACACATTTAGCAATTGATTGATTGATCTTTCAATGTTCTTTCTTAGTCTTTTTCCTATTTGTCTGATTGTTTTGTTGAGCCATCATCCACATCTCATCTATTAGATCTGGTGTACCCTAAGGCTCTGTCCTGAGACCTCTTCTCTTCTATCTTGTACTCTATCTCAATTATACCATAAACTCCCATTGATAATTATCTCTATGTAGATAGCTTTTAGATCTATATGATGAATCCTAGTATCTTTCTCTTCTCTGGTCCTATATTAAAATCTATCTGTTAAATATTTCAAACTAGCTATCTTCTACTCATCTCAAATTCAACACATCCAAAATAGAAATTATATCTTTTCCCCAAAATCTATTTATAATAGGATCAGATTTTCCCCCAAAACAAGAGGTTAGTATTCTCTAGAAAATCACACTGAGATTAGCTTTGATGACAGCTTCCTGTTCACCTAATTTAATGAACTGAATGACCAAAGACCACAGACATTATTATACCAAGACCTGCTGATCTGACCAGTTTCCAAATGGACACGAGGGAAGCTAAATGAAGAAGCCCCCTATGGTCTCTTGGATCAAACCCAAGAGTGTATTTTTGGCATTTAAAATTCTTCACAAGGTGTGCCTAGGTGGCATATAGAGCACGGGCCGTGGAATCAGGAGTACCTGAGTTCAAATCCGACCTCAGACTCCTAATAATTACCTAGCTGTGTGGCCTTGGGCAAGCCACTTAACACCATTTGCCTTGCAAAAACCTAAAAACAAACAAACAAATAAAGTAAAATCCTTCACAACCTTACTCTAGCACACCTTTCTAAATATGTTACACATTACTCCCTGTCACATACTCAGTGTTCCAACCAAACTGTCTTTCTTGCTGATCCTCACATAAGACATCTCTATACCTTTGCTCAGGATGTTCCATGTCTAGAATGCATTCCTTCCTCACTTCATTTCTTAAACCCTCCAATTACTTTTAAGTCATGCTAAAACATACTCTACTATATGATCCCTTTCCTCATTGTCTGAGCTGCTAGTGTCTCCTGCCAAGAGGTTACCTCATATTTATTTTGAACATAATTTTCTCATTCATATGTATAGACATATTGTATTACAACTAGAATGTCAGCTCCTGGGTGGCAAGGTGGCACAGTGGATAGAGCACTGGCCTTGGAGTCAGGAGTACCTGGGTTCAAATCTGACCTCAGACACTTAATAATTACTGAGCTGTGTGGCCTTGGGCAAGCCACTTAACCCTATTTGCTTTGCAAAAGCCTAAAAAAGAATAATAAAAAATAAAAAAAAATAGAATGTCAACTCTTTAAATGCAGGCATTCATTCATATTTGCCTTTGTATCCTCAGTCTACCATAATATCTAGTTCCAAGGCAGCTAAGCAGCTAGGTGGTTCAATGGAGAGTGCTGGAGTCAGTGTTAAGAAGGTCTGAGTTCAAATCCAATCTCAGATACTTACTACCTGTACAATTCTGAACAAATCATTTAACTTCTACCTGACTCACTTTCTTTAACTATAAAATGTGGATAACAGCACCTACCTTCTCTGCAGTGTTGTGGTGAGAATCAAACCAGGTAACACAGTACCTAAGACAATACTAGGTGGATAGTAAATCCTTATTTCTCATCTTTCTTCCTAAGAGGCATGCATTAAATGCTTGTTGATTGATTTGCTCCATTGAAATCCTACTCCAATTCTCAATCATGATTTGCAGATGGCTTCACCAGAAGTTTAGCCACCAGGAGATGAGAGGGGGGTTTTGTTTATGTTTTTACTTATAGCAATTCATTAAGAGACCAATTGTGAACTATTGATGCAAGTTATAGTTGTTCAATTAGTTAATAAGCATTTATTTTTTAAAAATCTATACTTCAGTCACTGTGCTAAATGTGGAAATACAAAGAAAGACAAAAGACAGTCCTTGCCCTTGAGGAGCTTACAATGAAATGCAGGAAGACAATATGCAAAAGGAAGCAAAAGCACAAATTTTTGAATATAATGTAAGAACAAAACTTTGAAATTTTAGACTATTATATAAGAATCTAATTTCTCTTCTAGAAATGTTTTGCTGAATTTGGCTTAATAATTTATTAAATTTATTTTTCATGCATTTTACATATACCTATAGTATTGTTTTCTTTTTGGGTAGTTACTGTTTCACTTTAGTCTTTGTATTCTTAATGTTCATTGATGTTTAGTATATGTAACAGACACATAGTGAATGTTGATTGATTAACTCAGAACCTCAGTTTCCTCTACTGAGAAATGGAAATAATAACACCTGTTTTACTGCATGTTATTTACAGGCCATGGGGATAAGTGCTGCATAAATGAATAATGGCATAACTAAACATATGTAGCTAATTTTGAAAAACTACACATCCTGAATTATTGACCTAAAAGTCAAAATATCCCATGTGAATTTCCATCTTTATTCCATTTATTCTCAAACTGAACTTTCCAAGGAAAGCAATCAGGATAGAAAATCAGCTATTCATCTTGAGTTCTAAATGTGGGAAAACATAAAAAAGTAAGCAATTTTTATTTGAGAAGATCAGGGCATTTGCTGCATATTTCGTAGTTTTAGAACAATCCCTTCTTTGACATTAATTCTTAATTGACAGAGGGTGTCACTGAGATTCCATCAATTTTTCTGAAGTCTGAAATCAGTCCATGTATTTTTCTGGGTACCAATTCTACAATAACTATTTCTACAAACTTTATAGTGAGAGGAAATCAGAAATAACTGAAAAGTCACTGTCATACTGAATGCCCATTTCTTTGTCACAGAGGATTGGTGACAGAAATTTTGTGAATATTCTAGCATGGAAATGTTGCTCAGAGACCTCCAAACCCCAGCATTGTTCTATGTAAATGAGAAGTAACTAAAGACTTCTTATTTCTAATTGCTACTCTTACCAGAATGAACAGATTCAATAACTCCTTTGCAGTCACATACATGTGTAAGCTTAGCTGGAATAACTCTTCTGACCTTCCAGCAATGAAGCTGAGAGGGCAAGGCCTAAATTAAAGGCAAGGTCTTCTCTATTCCTGAGCTTAGGGATTTTCTAGATTTTCTAAGGAGGCAGTGCAATCCAAGAACTAACATAAATAGGATACCAATGACTCTATTCACTGCTGGAAAAAATTAAGGTTTTGGTGATTCAACTTAAACAATCATTCTAAGTCATATCATTGGATCATATCATTAAAACTGGAAGCTGTGTTAAAGGTCATCTAGTTCAGCACTCTAATTTTACAGATGAAGAAACTAAGTCTAAAGTGACAAAGTGATTTATTCAAAACCATAAACTTTAAATAGCTCACAAGTAACAGAGTCAAGATCTACAAAACTAAGACTATTTATTGTACCATATTTTAAGGTCTATGTCCATGTGCAAAAAAAGAAGGGGGGAAAAATCTTCATAAATAGAAGGGAGATACTTTTGCCTCAACTATTAAGATTGTGTTAGATTTGTTTTTTGTATATACATCCCTAACCTCACTCCCTTTAACCTTCCCTCCCTCAACTGAATTAAACTAAAATCTATTGCTTCCATGGGCAACAGGAATCAGGGCCAGAAGTTGGGTGGAAACGCAACTTCAACCCATATCATTTTCACTATGACACCCACTAATAAACCCTCTTTGGCCTCTCAGATTACACACATGGTTTTAGTTTGAAAGTCACCATGGTAATAAGCAATACATAAATAACTCATAGAATGCTATAGAAAAAAAATCCAACAATGAAAATGAAAAGGAAACAAGAGATCCATGAACTAAATCAAATGAAATTCATCAAAATAAAAATTCTTGCATTCTTTTAAAACTATTCTGTTGCTCTTTGTCTACTGAGAATAAGAAAATTATAGGTAATGCTAGAGAAATGGAGGTGGAGGAAAAGGGTGAGGAGAGAGACTAGTTTTGTTAGAGTCAATAACATTGGGAATTTGTAGATCTATAATTAAAAATAAGCAAAATGAAAAAAGAATTGGGAAGCACAATAATAAAAGACATAAAACAGAAATATACCCCCCCCAATACATACACACACACACACACACACACACACACACACACACACACACACACACACACACAGAGTCCTCTTAGGTTATGTTTAAATTTTAAACTAAATAAAATAAAGTTAAATATTAATCATAAAGGGTTAATAATGTTCAGCAGTAGGGATTGAAATGACTGCATTAATATAAGAAAAGTCTATCTTCCAGTAAAGAGTCCACAAGAGTTTTCACACAGCAACTGGAAAGCCTATCTTGTCCTGAAGTTTTTTCCAGCCAATGAAAGTTGCTTGTGGTGATGTAATGCTACTGAGCTGTGTTTCAGCCCTAAGTGTACCGTCACCTGGCATCATACTGGAGAGAGAGGTAAGTGTCCTCGTTTGCATCTCTCTTTCCAACCTGCTCTTGTGCTTAAATTAATCTCAGCAGAAAGCTGATTTGCTTCTAGACAATTTTATTATTTTTCCCACACTCAAAAAATGTGGGATAAACATTGATTACATTATTGAATTACAAAGATATCTGGCAAATTCTGAAAAGGAAAGGGACAGTAATTTCTCTCTGTTATAGTCCAAAAGCATTTGCTCTCCAGAAGTATCTTGTAGGAGCTAGGGGGAGAAAGAAGAGGAAGCAATTTTATGTTCTTAATATGTTATGGGATTTCAGGTCATATAAGAAAACAAGTTTAATGGAAAGATAATTTCTGAGTGAAATAACTCATTTCAATATTTCAAGGATGTGTAATTTTGTCAGTGTGAGCTGATTTTTGATTCCTCTACAAATTAGATAAGGATGATCTCCCATATGTGGTGGGTCCCCCCCACTACCATCTCTACATCCCCCCCCCCAAATATCCTCCTGAGGTTAACCAGGTGAAAAGTCAAAAGCTTCTACAACATTAATCTGATATTGCAACAAGTGTCAGTCCATTACTCCATCAACAATGTCCACACTGAAAGCTTTTTTAGCTTGGTAGACCTTTCCAGACACTGTTCTGCAGTCATAACCTGAACCCCAGAATCATCTTCATGCTATAATAAGGGAAACATAAAAGCAGGACTATATAATGATTAGGTGAAATATCAGAGGTCTGAAATATTGATATTACACTTAAATTCTAATCGGAGAGGGCAACTAGTGGCACAGTGGATAGAGCACTGGCCCTGGAGTCAGGAGGACCTAAATTCAAATGTGGCCTCAGACATTAATAATTGCCTAGCTGTGTGACCTTGGTCAAGTCACTTAACCCCATTACCTTAATACATACAATTTTTTAAAATGTCTAACGTGAGAAATAAAAAAAAAATAGCTTTTTATTGACAACTCAAGGACCCTGAATACACAACGAGCAGGGGCCTATCATAGCTGATGTTAAAAAATTCTTTCTGGGGCAATGCAATTAATGAATCAAAGTATAGAAAATCACAGACCCTTATCACTATATGGATATATAGAGGTTTTTTAGATATACCAACAACTATTAAAATTTTTCTTCTCAATGTTTGAGTTACAAGTCTAATAAAAACCAATAGAGAACTCAGTTCTTGAATTTTCATATTGATAACTACTGAAGACATACAGGTTTAAAAAATCTATTATTGATACCATTCACATTGTATATATTTTAGCCAATGACTTGGTAGAGTAACACAATTATCCTAGTAATTCAAGCTCTTGGAAAAAATTCCTGCTATTGAAAAAGTGTTTGCTTGTTTGTTTGCCTTATTTATCCATTACTAGTATATCTAAATTATCTGTTTAAATACTCAGCTCCTCTCTCTGGCAATGTAGATACAACCTCAGAGACTATAACTTAAAATATGAATGTGTAAATGAAGCATCCTTAATAATGAGAACATATTTACTGCTGTACTGTAGAAATTCTAATGAAAAAAGATTTCTTTTATGATGAAGCTTAGGGTTTTTTGTCATATATGTGATTGAATACACTGTCTATTATCAAAAACTTAGTTTTCTTACCTTGAGAACCATTTTCAATACTGATTATATCTATTGCATACTTTCTCTCTGTATTTCAACTACTTTGTGTCCTAACTAAATTCTTCTTTCCTCATTTTCTCCATAGCTAGTATTTATTTTTTTACTATGTTATATGAGAAAACTTCCATATTTATTAGTAATTATTAGTAAATATAATTATTAGTAAATATAAAGACACACACACACATCCTTTGATTACCTAGTGACCTGTTTTTGATTTCATGTTCACTTTATAGACCATCAGTGCAATAGATAAAATACCCTCACAAGAACAATGGAGTTTCAAAATCCAGTTCCAACACATCAACTGTGTGACCATGACAAGTCATTAAATTTCTCTGAGCCTCAGTTTTTCCATGAGAATAATGATTTTTAGAATCCTTACCTCACAGTGAGGTATAAATGCCATGATGAATCTAAGGTACTATAATTCTTGAACACATATTTTTCCATATTTCTCTGATGAACCATGAGCAAACTCATGCTTTCTAAAATCAATTTTAGTTGAAGAAGAAAGTGACATGACTGAAAAATGAGCCAAAAATGTTAACGTATCAGTAATGTTTTAGATTAACAGTGGAAAGAAACAACTTTCAGAAAAGAGTTAGACTCTACCCTAATACACACACGAATAAAGATAAAGTGAAAGTCTGATCTCAATAAAGATTTATTTGATTTTAGGTAATATAACTGGGTGGAAACTGTCTCTTTAAGGGGGTTTGTCCTCAAAATATAGGCCTAGCTAAGCAGCCAGCTGTGCCTCATTAGAACTGGACTCCCAATTATCATGGAACCCAGCTGGAAGCAAAAAGGCCATCAGTGTGGGGCAAAACATAACTTATTAGTCTGTCAAGATGAGCAGTTTAAAGTGTTCCTTCAGAGAAAATCAGGAGAAATCTGCTTAAACTCCTTCTTGACATGGGATAGACCTTAGATCCTGGCAATGAGATACAATGAGGGCATGGAATAAGCATTGGTTTTTAAAATATACATATATTTATTCTGGCTCAAAGGACAGATGACTTAAATATAGACCTTGAAGAAGATTCTTCAGACATTAAAAGATACTAGCCTAGGCAAGGGCTGCTGTTGTGATCCATCCTGAGGCAAGAAGAAAAATCTAGGGAATCTTCAATTTATCATAAGGTTATAGGTTGAGCAAGGAACTTCCATTGTTTCAAAAATCCAAATAAACAATTAGAGGCTTTTCTAGTTGAGTGATTCCAAAGACCTAGAGAAATAGATTAATGAGTTGAAAAACCTCTGAGTATGCCCTTGGGCATAATATAGTATATGTTCAATGAATATTTGCAATCAAATTCAGGGTTTTTAAAGAATTTTTTCATAAATTTGTATTTCACCAAAGAAATGCCATTTCTTTGGCTTATTTTCTTGCAAAATAAAAGTGATCTTTTGAATGTTCCTATTGGTCTAATCATAGGTGGTCATGTATCTTAAAGATATTGTAAAAAAGATCATAATTTGAAAATGGTTAAGGAAGAAAAAAAGATTTGGTTATGACACTAAAAACAACAATAATAAAAATAATCATTAGAATTTATATAGCACCTACTTATATATCAGGTATTATAGTTATTGCTTTATAAATATCATTTGGTTTGATCTTCATGGCAATCCTGGGAGATAGGTGCTATTATTATCTCTACTTTGTGTCATCTCTAATTTAGAGTTGAGGAAATTGAGTTTAAGTAACTTACCCAAGGAAATACAGCTCAGTGAGTATCTAAGGATAGACCTGAACTCAAATCTTCTAGACTCTAAATACAACACTCTTTCCACTGTGCTACATAGCAGTCAGGAAAGTGTGACAATGGCATCTCCTCTGTTTTGGCAAACTTGAGTTTCAGATGCTATTTGAAATTAAGTTTCATTTTAATTGTTTTAAAATTGTGATAGGATGGCAGATCAAGGTTAAAAGATGAATGACCCATTAAAATGATATAAACAGGGCATAGACTATTCTGGATTCTGTCTATAGATTTGGGAAGAACTTCAGCATGGTGGGTAGTGATCTTAGGATCAAACCTTGGAATAAAGATTAAATAACCCTGGAAAAAATCATATAGCTATCCAAGTCTGCAATTTGAAGAGGAATTGTTGATCTACCATAGTGAAAGGAATTTCCTTTCTTAGAATTCTCTAATCCATGGAAATTACAAGTAGTATTAAAAACAAACAAAAAACCTATAAATATATGCTAAAGAATATAAGAGCAAATTAAATATTATAGACAGATGGAATGGAAATAAGTCAAGCCAAGGTCAAAGTTCTTTGGTATAATGGTCAACAGTATAAAGGGGGTATAATGATCAACATAGATCAAAACACTAAAAAATAGCATAAATCCAGCAAGTGCAGGATCTGGGATGGTGAGAGTTCTCCAGATACAAAGTAGTAAGAGATGGAAACAGTATAGTTGAGTCAAGTGCAGAGCTTTTACTATAAGTGGTTTCAATGGATCTACTGAGATCCAAACACTCTGCATGGTATTCAAAAAGAAATTTATTAAAAGAACTAGAAGCATTTTAGGGAATGCATTAAAAGATTCTATAATCAAATGGCATAAGAAATGAGAAATGTTAAATATATTTGTATATCTACATATATATGTATATAAAAGACTGGAAGAGCAATTTTATACATATATATGTATAGAAGAGAAGAGGGGAAAGAAAAGAGTGGTGATAAAGTATGCACTGGTAGTCTGCTTATATCACATTTAAGTAACTGAAATATGTCCTCTCAGTTTCCTCAATTGAAATACAGTAGGAACTTTTGAATTTTTATGAACTGTAGGGCTAAATTTTGAATCTAATTCATAGATATGTTTGCACACTGAAAAGTGTGACAGTCTGTGTTATTTATTTATGCGGTGCTACATGAACTTTAAAGTGCTATATAGTGTATATAAATACAATATTATTGCTGTTGTTTAATAAACATAAGATTAGGTTGTGGGGGTCCTCGTTCTGTCACTTTATCATTCTGCCATTATTATTATTATGCCATTATATTGTTAATAATATTATTATTGTTAACATAAGACAAAATCGCCAAGTTCTTTTCTGAGATTGTTTGCTACATTAAGGAAGGGATGTGGTAATGACAATTCATCTCAAAGGTTTACAAAAGAAGCGCCTAGTTAATATGAAGTTCTACAAAAAGACCAAATAATGATGATGTTTATTTAGCAAGATGACCTGCCCAAAGGCAGGATGTCTATTAAAAGAAAAAAAAGAAAAAAGAAAAAAGCTGTAGTGGGTAAAAAACAACATCGTGTGTTTGAAGTTGTTTTGATTTTAAAGCTGAGTCATCCAGGGATGCTCTTTTAGTTCCAGTCCAGCCAGAGTCTACTGAATGATGATCTAACACTATATTAACTTCAGGTAGGGAGGACGAATAGAAATGGGGGACAGACTGGATTAAACAATGTGATTGGCTAGATTTTGATGCAGTGTAAACTTTAATGTTCTCTGAAATATGGTATGCAGGAAGTCTCCACAAGATGCACCCTGCTGCAGTTTTTGAAAGGCAGGAACAGTTTTCAAGTGGGTTCTGTGAAAACAAATGACATCATTCCTGCTTATACTGAAACACTGCAGCCCCACTGGAACATTTTCCCCTTTGCTCTCTGTGTGTCTGACTGCAGGGCTTAATGTTCTCATGCTACACATTTAACTGGCTAAGACTTTCAGGGACTAACCTTTCATCATTACTTTCCTTCCTCTAAAAATAATAAGTCCAGAAGAAAAGACAGTAGTATGGACATGGTCATTTAAAATTAAATTTAAACACTCTGAAGCTGTTAGGAGACCTGAGGACTTGACAGTTGGTGAGAAGGATCACACAGACTGATGCAAGCATTGGTAAAACATTGGGGAATGTCGTTGTGGAGATGATGGTACTACAGCATAATGTCCTGGGTAGCTTTGAGATAGACTTGTTCTCTACTGTAAATTGTTGATGATTGAGAGAGCTCAGATTTCCATCCTTTTCCCTTTACCCCCTCCCAACCCAGGGTTAGCATTGCTGGCTGGAAAAGTAATCAGTGATTTGTTACACTTTAGACAGACTGCTAGGGGCTATACTTATATATTGTCTGAGACATGCATAGCTCCCAGAATGTAAGAATTTTTTTCTGTGTGAGCATTAAAAGCTGGATATGGGTTGCAACCGGAGAAACAGAACACTTTATGTGTTTAGGAAAAACCAGCATTGGGTTACCTGTCTTCATTACCCATCTGTTCCAAAAAAAAAATGTTTTAAACTGCTAAAGATGCCAAGAAATGCAGTAAAACTACAATTAGGATGAGAAACTGACGTAAGTTTCACATCAAAGTATTCATTTGTTTGATCACTTAATTCTCTAAGTTATTAAAGTTAAATACTACAGCAGCAATAGAGTGACAAGTGTGATTGGGAAGAATGGGATGGGAGAAGCCATCTGATTTCCTTCAATACTATTATAATTCATCAGGTCTGTCTTTTTCCTCTTCCAAGAATCAGTTTTCTGACCTTGTTCTAAAACATGTTTTTTAGTGAAATGGATCCCTTTTGTGTTCTGGTGCAGGCTATGACCCCCTTATTAGAGGATATTTCAAATGCATAAAATACATGGGACCACAAAGGAAAACTATTATATAGAAATACCTATATATAAAATGTTTCTCCCAAATTTACTATTTATTTTTCTTTTTAAATTTTGAATTCCACATTCTCTCCCTTCTTCCTTCCCCACCAACTGAGAAGACAAACAATAGGATATCAATTATACATGTGAAAAGCTGCAGTAACCCAAATAGTAATAATAATAGTAGGAGTAGAATTTATACAGAATGTTTGAGGTTTTATAACATATTATCTCATTAGATCATAATAACATCCCTGTGAGGAAGGTGCTATTATGTATTATCCTATTATGTATATATACATATGTATGTATATACATATATAAAACATACATATAAAGAAACTGAGACTGAGAAAAGTGATTTACCCACAGTCAAATAAGTTAATAAGTATCTGAGGCAAGATTTAAATTCAATCCACTGGTAGATATAGTACAGGGCTTGGAATCAGATTTGATTTTATTCCAAATAATTTATAGCTGTGTGACCCTGAGAAAGTCACTTAACCATGACTGTCTCAGTGTCCTCATCTGTAAAATGAGTTGGAGAAGGAAATGTTATCTGGAGGAGAAAACTCCAAATGGTGGTAGCAAATAGTCGAACACAACTGAAAACTACTGAAAGATAACAATCCACTGCATCACAGTGGTGGTCACAGCTCCTTTATTGTTTATCCCATGTTCAAAGAAGACCATGACATCAGTGGGGTGATGCCATGACCTGCAAATGAAATGAATTTGAGTGAGGAAGGACTGTGTAAAGTCAAAAGCTTCACTTTCTCCTCCAGAACCATCTGGATCCAGTAGTAAAATATAGATCAGAAGGACTGGAGATAACCCTAGATGAAGTGAGAGATTTGAGCTTTTTAAGCCAAGGTCTTTTAACAGGTTTGTTTGACTGAGGCAATGCCAATTCAGTGATTAAACCTAGACAAGAAATGAGGCAACGAGTGATTCTCTTTTACCTAGTTAAAAATATCAATCTAGGGAGTGAAGACCTTTAGGATTTCAGACCAAAACAGAAACAATTGCTGAGCCAGTCAGAAGTCAAACAGTCACTATGTGGTACTCTCATTGATTGGTCATCAACTTCAGCCCTAGAGAAAATACAAAGGCAGACCTGAAGAAATAAGCTGTTCATTTAGTTGTTCTCTCCACTGAGAATTAAGATCCCATAACTGTTCTAGCTCACAGATCTACACAGATCTACACCATTCAGTTGGCACCTTTGAGCTTGGAAACCTCAGGGGTCATCTTGGAAACTTATGAGAGTAGGAGGTAGGTAATATCTGCCATGCATACAAAATAAGCTGGTCATTAGGCTGAACATTAGTGAGCATAAAAGTGAATGAAGTAAGTGATGAGCATGAAAGAAAAGTATATGAAATAAGTATGTAATGGGCCCATTACCTTGTTACAAATGCAAGCTCAAAGGGAATATGTTTGAATGTTTGATTAAATAAACATGGTTTTATTATGCAAGAGACAGTGTGGTATGGACAGAGAAACTTCACTTGGAACTAGCAAAACCTGAGTTCTTGTCTATGATATATACTGACTGTGTGGCCAGGGACAAATCACTGCTTCTCAGTGCTTCAGGCAATTTTCTAAGACTTATAAATTACAGCCTCGTTGCTGATATGCATTAGTGGAAGAGATTTCAAACCAAGCTTTACTTTCACTGATAAAAATCACGGATCTGAGATTCTCTTCCCCCCCCCCCAAAAAAACCATGAATTTGTTAAAAAGGGTAATAATTTGCATTTTTATGTCCCTCTTCCCTCAATGTAATTCTCCATTCCATTTTGAATTGGAAAAAAAAAAGTTCTGTATCTTTCCCTCAATACTTTACATTTATAAATATAGAAATTACAGTTACTCTTAAGAGACTGAAATATTTTCTCTTTTTGCATTTATTTCAGTGGTGACAATTTTTTCAATGTAATATTTTGTCCTTTATAGCACTGGCAAAGGAATAAATTCAAGGACATAGAACAGCATAAAGGGAGGAGATAACAAGTTTGCTTCCTTTCTATCTATTCTCCGCCTACTAGCTGCCTCTTTCTATTTTCTTAATTTCTTATTTCCCCTCCTCCCCACCTCCTCAGCCCTGTTGGTACCATCAGGAGGTATGAATTGAATCTAGAGGTCTTTGTCCTTCCCAGAAAGGTGTTTAAACCTCAAACCTGGAACTAAAATGAAGCTTTTTCATAACTCTACTTTCTTTTGTCTTTCATAAACATTCTGGCAAATGCACACTGACACTTTTGTGTGTATTATCTATTCTGTAATTCCTCATGTAAAACATTTTTTTTAGTCCAAGGAGGACTTTTCTAGAGTGTTAAAAATTGCTGAAGGGGAAATGTTGGGAAACAGATTTCAATTAACTTTGTCACTGATTGCTGTGTAACTTTGGACTCTTTACTGCTATCTAGTAAATGGGATGAGACTCTCAAAGATTAAGGTTGGCAAGGATGTGGTACAAATACTTGCAAAGCTCTTTTATAATCTTTTGTGTGCTCCCCATCCTATACTCCCCTCAAATACACATTCAATGAGCTGTAAATGAAGACATTGTGGGAGTTACAAGTGGGGTGGGAAGGTAGAAAATCACCATTTCCTCCTTTCTGATTTTAAATTTCCTATGAAGCAACTTCATATTTTTAATACCTCTTTACCTTATATCAGCAGAGAAAACTACATTTAATCTTTATTCCCTCACATATTATGAATGTATTTGAATGTGAAATATAAGTTAATATGGTTTTATATTTTAAATGTTTCATGGTAATATCACTGACATGCTATCAAAATAAATTCTCCTTTTGTACCAGTAAAATTATCTTTTTCTTGTGCCTTTCTGATCTCTTCTTAAAAAGTACTTGTGAAAAGTAGATGTCATTCTACTTTCAATGACCTACTCACATAATTTCTTTGGTTGATTTTAATCCATTATCTTGGTGTTGTACCAGACCATATGCAGTTACCAATCTCATTGTTTTTTCATTTTTTTTTAATTAGACAGCACTTTTTTCTCTACTTCCCCAACCTTAATGGAAAAGAAATCCAGCAATACCTATATTGTAACCAAAGTACATAATCAAGCAAAACATATTCCCACAATGACCAGTGAACAAAAATGTGTTTCTCATTCTGTATATTTAGTTCATTATCTCCCAATGAATAGGTGAATAGCCTTTTTCTTCATTGGTCTTCTGGAATTATGGTTTATTATTGCACTGATCAAAGGAAGATAGGCTAGTTTTTATTCAAAAGCTATTGAGACAATGGTCAAACCTTGGTTGCCTCAAAGCACTAAAGGCTGTTGACTGTCTTCATTACTTGAACAAGGATTGTTCTTTGATACTAGGCTGGTAGTTCATGACAAGTAACAGAAAAGGAAGCTTTTATTCCATTGAATCACCTTAAGATTTCCTCAGACTATTTTTAATATCCTTCTGCTATGGATAGGTAAATCTCTTTTTTGTTAAACTTTAAAATATCTATATGTGTCTCATTTTTGATCCATTATAAAAGTTAAACTAGCAAGAGAATGAGAGTCTATCACAGCCCATAGACTATATACTTCTATCCCACACAAAACCAATGTATCAAATATAAGAAGGGAAACAATTAATTGGGAAAAACATTTTTGAAGAAAGTGTCTCATATAAAGGATTCTTTTCCAAAATACATAAGGAATTGATTCAAATTTATAGAATAAGAACCATTCCCTAATTTATAAATGATAAAAGGATATGAAATGGCAATCCTAGAGGGAAGGAATTCAAGCTATCAATAGCTTTATGAAAAATGATTCAAATCACCAATAATTTGAGGAGTGTTTACCTATCAAACTTTCTGGTAATTTGTGGGAGAGGGGAGGGAGAAAGGAAATTACATGATTTGGGGGAAAACACATTGTGGGAAAACAGAAATACTAGTTCACTTTAGTAAAGCTGTAAACATAAGCCATCTTGGAAAGTATTTGAAACTATGTTCCAACAGTTACTAAATTAGAAATATCTTTAATCCAGAGAAACACTATCTCTGGCACAGTAGATAGAGTTCCTATCTGGACTTAGGAAGACTAGAGTTCAAATTCAATTTCAGTCACTAGCTATGTGAACCTGGACAAGTCACTTGACCCTGTTTACTTCAGTTTCCACGTTTATAAAATGAGCTGGAGAAGAAAATGACAAATCAACCACTCCAGTATTCTCAGCAAGAAAATATCAAATGGAATCATGAAGAGTTGAATGTGATTGCAATGACTTACCACCACCACCACCACCACTACCAGGTTTATATTCCTATTTGATCATGATGTCTCCAACTCAATTCCTATCACTTCACCTTTTGATGTCATAAGTTACTTTTTCAAAATGACTTTTGCTATTCCTCTAAACTATGGTACTATTTTTACTTACAAAATGGATTTTTTTCTTTTATAATATAGATGCTTTACTCTTATCCTAAGACTATTCTATAATTATAGTTAGGAGAAGAAGTAATATGACCCATAGAATTTTCATGGGATCTAAATCTCATGCTCATTCCATGTGAATGACTGGAAGTTACATAGAGAAAGTCCTTTGAAAGTGGTGCAGTGGATAGAGCACCAGTCCTGGAGTCAAGAGGACCAGAGTTCAAATATGACCCCAGACATGTAATACTTACTCAACTGTGTGACCTTGGACAAGTCACTTAACTCCATTGCCTTGAAAAACAAAAGCAAACAAAAGAAATGAGACCTGTTCTCTTTATTATTAGTAATAAACAGAGAATTATAAATAAGCTGAATACAGAAATAAAAAGTGACTTTTCACTGATTATCTTGTATAGTTATTGCTTTTTGGCTTCTAAGGTTACTTTACATCATATGGAACCTCTATGTAAATCAGCCTCTTTTAAAAAAACAAAAACTCTAACTTTAAAATAAACAAAACAAATTTTTATATTCCTCTGTAGTATTACTTATTTCAACCCTCTTTCTTTTTAACTACCAGATACTGTTATAACTCAAGACCACCTCTTCTAAACAATCTTCCTTCCCCCCAACCCTCTACAACACATGATATTTTTCATAAAATATCAGATGATATCAATTCTGAAGTTATGACCAATAACTTGAATTTGCTTAAAATTAAATTCTACTGTTTTGTTTGTCAACTTCGTATTTTTATTTCTGAAAATTAAAGGTAAATGGAGAGCTGGCAATATTCTCTGTGATACTTTACTAAATAGCAATAAAATATAGACTGGGAGTTTGCACTATCCTACCTCTGTGTATAAGGCACCCTTAATGGGAAGCTACCACATAAATTTAAATATGATGCCCACTACTTAGTAGGTACCTAATAAATACTTGTTGATTTATTTATCTACTTTTGTAATAACTGATAATCATAGAATAATAGATATCAAGTTAGAAGGAACCTCAAAAACAATCTACCTCCTGATTTATAGATAATGAGACTAAGACTCAGGGAAGTTAAAAGAATTGCTAAGGTAGTTACTTACAATTCCCAAATGTCAGAGGTGGCTTCTAAGCTTGTCTTCTTAACTAGATAGAGACTGCTTATCACTCTGTCCATTACACCACCCTGATAAAAACTTTCTTCATTAAATATTTCTCAAATATCAACTTGTAGTCCTATGTAGAAATGTTTCAATTGTCCACTATTAATGAAAAATTCATGCTTTCTCCTTCCAAAAGCTGTTGACTACTCTGGGCTACTCCATGGTCAACCATATGGTAAATGTAATCTCCCAGGAATAATAATAATTTAAACACCTATTTTGCCATTCTAGAGATATAGATTGTTCCTAGGGGAAGATATTTCAGACCTAGATAACCTCTTCAAGTTCAGAAAAACTTATGGAATGAAGAGATTTTTACAGTATTAATTTACTTTTGAGAGTTTTCCAGAACTTGGATTAGAAACCATAAAATTTCCCCTGGGGACATTTCTAATCTGGGTTCAAAAAAAGTCATGTACACAGAAGTTCTCTGAGACTGGAGATATAAACTGAGTACCTTAAGGACAGAATTTCTAAAAGACTATCTGGTAATTTTCTAATCTATAGCTATAAGCAGAGATTATTCATTGTCAAACCACTGCTATAATGCTTTCCTTATCTTATTCACTATCTTGAACTTATCCAAACAGCTTTTTTTTCAAGAAAATCATTTCAGAAAGTTGCATCCACAAATATTCATCACAGTCTTCAAAATGTGTTATATCCCAAAGGCCTGAATAGTAACATACAAGTTTTTCCCTAATTTAACAACACATTGGCTTTTACAACAAATGGCAACTCCAAGGACAAACTAATGTATTAGGAAGAAAAAGTAGAATAGTAATTTTCTATTGGGACTTCTACATGATTTACTTCTGTTTCAATTTTTTCTTTTAGGTCCTAGGCATAAGTTAAATGACATGAGTGACTTAAGTATATGACTCTTATAAAGATCTACATAAAAATAAATAAAGTCTGTAATATTGAACTGTGTTGGCAAAATGAAAAAGGCATCTGGGAACAGTCAAAAGAGCACTGGAAAAGTATATTTTACCTGAGGACCAACGCTGGTAGTAGGTTCTTAAAAACAAATGAGGAGGCATGAAGGAATTTATTCAGTATCCAGACTTAAAAGTTTTATTATTATGTACTATGCTTCATCCTGTTGGTTACTCATTTCTCCAAAACAGTAAATACAAAACTCTTTCTAAGCACATTGAATCACAAATGCCTCATCATCATCTTTGGCTTTAGACCAAAAGAAAAAGTGAACAACATAAGGGCAAAAGTTTACACAAAAGATTTTAAGAGAAAGGAAATGATAAAAAAAAATCAAGATATAGAAGATATATTAAAAATGATTCTACATATCAAATTCTCAAAGAATCTGAAGCTTCCAATAGATATCATATGACAAAGAAAAGTAAAACAAAGCCTAATGAAACAAAGACTCCTGTGAAAAACAAAGAGAACATGGAGCAACATGAAATCTAAGGATGGTTCCAAAGAGAAATGAAAACCATTATAGATATGGAGCACATAGGTTCTAGACTCATTCAATCTTTCTCAATAAGAATATCTGGTCTGGTCTCCAAAATTCTCCTACCAATTCTCACATTATGATTCTAGAAGTAATGTTGAAAGGTCATGGTGGGGGAATTTCACTAATAATGTTGTTCATAAACCCCCATTTGGGGGTTCTCTTCCAATCTGGTCTCTCTTCCAATATCAGTTTGATAACTGATTTCTCTCCAATATCACTTAACCAGACAATAGCCAATGGTTTTTACAAAAGAATATTTACTAGGAAAATACATCAAGGACAGAACAAGAATGATATCCTCCCTGAACTGATGTATACTATACCCTCAATACATCCACTTGATCTCTGGAGAAGGTGAATTCAAACTGATAATGACAAAATATCTACAACATCAAATTCATTTCTGGACAAGATGTAGTCACTGAACAGGCAGCCATCCATAGCTTGATTAAAGGACATGGTGTCTCAAGTTGTCAAGTCAACTTGTTAGCTTGGGTTAAACAGGTCACTTCTCAGGTCTGGCTTATCACAAGGCTAGACTTCTGTGGCTTCAGAAAGACTTTGCCTTGGACTCCAGTTTCTAGTGGTTCTTCAACCTTTCAAAGCTCACAAAAATCATATCTGGTTCTGGAAACTTAATTGTCTAAGATCATTAAAGAATAAATAATAGAAACAAGTTACATCAGTGCTAAGCATGCTTACCACAGAGCAGGTATTTTTGTATGTCTGTGTGTCTGTGTGTGTGTGTGTGTGTGTGTGTGTGTGTGTGTGTGTGTGTGTATGAGAGAGAGAGAGAGAGAGACAGTTATGACTTTATGTATTCACACTTGTTCCAGCCCAGTAGCCAATTAAAATGATTTCATTATCATACAGGAAAAAGTCAAGTATGCAGTAGCAAGCTAAAATTCAAGAAACGAAAAGGACTCCCCTCATACTGCAGGCCTTTTAAACAAAAAACTTACAAAAATCTCCATGTGGACTGGAAACAAGTAAATAATACTGTCAACGTTCCAAAGACTGAAGCCTCATTGGCCATTATCCTGATTACGGAAGAAATTATACAATGGATCTCAATGTAGAAATTTAAAAAACTCAATTGACTTATCAACTCACTATCCTACTCTCCACAGTGATTCTTTCAGACTTTTTCATCCTTCCTCAAGCCTCCCATGGTTAACCCTCCCCCTACTCTTTCAGCTGACAACCTTGCCTCATATTTTACAGAAAAAAAATTGAGGCCATTTGCCAAGGGCTTCCTCTTCTCCCTTCTTCCTCATCTATCACTCAGGTTCCTTCTGCCACTTTCTCCTCTTTCATCCCTGTCTCACATGATGAAGTAGCTTTACTCTTTACCAAGGCAAATCTCTCTATTTGTTCAAGTGATTCCATTCCCATCCAGTAACATACAACAGATTGAACCCCATCATTTATTTTTAATCTCTTCATCTATCCTGGTTCATTTTCTTCTGCTCATTCATATGTATATATATGTGTGTATATACATATATATATATATGTACCTCTCCTATCTTTATGTTTGTTTGCCAATGTTCTTTTGCATGGCAATGGAGTCAAGTGACCTGCTCAAGGTCATACAGTTAGATAATTAATAAGTGTCTAATATCAGATTTGAACTCAGGTCCTTCTGACTCCAGGGCCAGTGTTCTTTCCACTGTGACATCTAGCTGCTCATCCTTGCCTCTCCTACCTGAAAAAATCCCTGTATTTGATCCAACTTCCATTCTTGTTAACCCATCCTATATTTCTTCTTACCTTTTAAACTAAATACCTCAAAAAAATCTACACTAGATGCCTCCAGCTTCTCTCCTTTCACTTTTTTCTTAACCCCTTACAATTTGACTTCTGACCTTATCATTCAACCAAAACTGCTCTCTCCAAAGTTACCTATGACTTCTTGGTTGTCAAATCCGTTGTCCTTTTCTCAGTCCTCATTCTCATTAACCTTTCTGCAGACTTTAACATTGCTGATTGTTCTCCCCTCTATTTTCTTTTCTCAAAGTTTTTGGGACACCATTTTCTCCTAAGTTTTCCTCCTGTTTGGTTTTGTAATGTTATTGATTCTCTTCAAGAATAAAGGACAATAATTTCTCACTCATCACATTCAACTTAGATCAATGTATACCATGGAAACAATGTAAAGACTTAACAGACTGCTTTCTCTTGGGGGTGGGAAGGGGAGGGAAGCAAGATTAGGGGAAAAATTGTAAAATTCAAAAGAAATTAAATCTTTTTTTTATTTAAAAAAAAGGACAATCAACAAAAGCATGACACCAATCTGGCCACTCTGTCCCAGTCTCCATAGTTGGATCCTCCTCCAGAGCTTGCCCTCTAGCTGAAGATGTCCCCCAAAGTTCTGTCCTGGGTCCTCTTCTCTTCCACCTCTATACTTCTTCACTTGGTGATCTCATCAGCTCTCATGAATTTAACTACCATCAATATTTCTCAAATCTGCCTTGACTGACCCAATCTTTCTGCTGACCTCCAATCTCACGTCTCCAACTATCTTTCAGTCATCTCAAAGAGGATAACCAGGAGACTACTTAAACTGAATAGGTCCAAAACAGAACTCAGTATTTTTCCCTCTAAACTTTTCCTATAATTATTAAGGGCAACAACCATTCTCCCAGTCCTTCAGACTTGCGACCTAGGAGACATCCTGGATTCCTCACTATCTATTACCCCAAACATCCCAAGCCATTGCTTCAACTG
The DNA here is from genome assembly GCF_037893015.1 of Macrotis lagotis. NCBI lineage: Eukaryota > Metazoa > Chordata > Mammalia > Peramelemorphia > Peramelidae > Macrotis > Macrotis lagotis. The sequence continues at coordinate 126,929,026 of NC_133663.1, read as the reverse complement.
ATTTAATTTCTTACTGGTTGACCCAAACCAGGTACTGTTCAGAGCTGGCTCCTCATTGGACCTTGCTGCTGTTGGAGCCAGAAAACTCTGCTACTAACTTTAGTTCTTGGATTAACATTGGGTCTTCTGAACTTTCAAGGCTCCCAAAATAACCTTGCCATTTCATCTCTGGATACTCAAGTCACCAGAGATAAGGGGAATAATAAATAAAGGAGATAAAAAAGAACAAAGGAACCATATATTCACAAACATATGATGATTTTGTAGAGGATGGGATCTCCTACCCATCAGCTCATGGCAAGTAGTCTTTCACATTCAAAAGCACCAGGAAGAGAATATACATCAATTTTTGTATGAACACTCATTTCTGACTCAAGAGTCCCAAAAGTAAACCAATAGGAAACAGAACAATTGTAGATTCCCTAAAATGAAGGGAAGAGTATTTCAATTATCCATGATCAAGAAACAGGGTCATTAATCATACATATCAGTTGAAACAAGATAGAACATATGATGCATACTTTAAGTTAGACTGGGTCCAAGTGGACCAACCTACTTTTAAATATGTTTTTATGTATACATTTTTCCTCTAAAGAATTCAGTCTGGCAGTAGTTAGACTTATTTAGAATATTATCTTATATAATATGCTAAAATAAATGGCTATATGACATGAATATTAAACATCATCCATAAAAAGGTAGGAAGTTATTCATATAGATTTCAGAGTTATGGAAAGGAATGAATTCCTTTTTTTAAAAAAAAATCAACTATTATTTTTAAGCACTGAAATTTTGAGATCTAAATTCACTCCTTCCATCCCAACCCTTCCCCACTCACTGAGAAGGCAAACAAAATGATACCAATTTTGCAAGTAAAATCATGCAAAACATATTTTCATATTAACCTTATCACAAACAAAAAGAAAATTGTACTTCTGTTTGTACTCAGAGTTCATCAGTTCTCTTTAAGTAAGTGGATGGCAGATTTTTCATCATGAGTCCTTTGGAATCATCTTCAATCACTGTATTGATCAGAGTAACCACGTCTTTTACAGTTGATCATTATTATTATATTGCTGTTACTGTGCTCAATGATCTTCTAGTTGGTCTCACTTCATGTTGCCTCAGTTCACATAATTTTTCCCATATTTTTTTTGAAACCACCCTCGCTCCTCCTTTGCCTTGTGTCTTTCCACAGCACCTGCTTCAGACACCTTTTGTCTATCGGAGTAAACTGTTCTCATCTGAATCACTCTGCCTGGGGAGGTCTCTACAACCTTGGAGTAAATATCCCCCTAACCCACTGACAGTTTTGAGGCCTGTTGGTTATCCTCAGCCTGGTTTAGCCCATTTGCCAAGATGGTTTTACAAGGGTGTGGCCACTGGAATATACTACAACTTCTTGGAGTCACAGGTGAGAATTAAAGGGAGATTGACACCAAAGGTGAGAGAGCAACCCTGAAAAGGATTTGACAAGCTTTCACACCAAAGGTGCTATTTCTCCCTAAACACTCCATATACCTCAGATAGCTCTGACTCTTATACCTTACATCTTATTGCATAGGTGAGGGACCATGGGAATCTAAAACATCAGTTTTAATATATATATGTATATATATGCCATTTAAAATGTATGTATTTCACATTCTAATGTGTTAAAATGAAGGGTAGTTTGCTGAACTGGATTTTTTTCCTTCTTTATTATAAGGGTTAGCTTGTTGGGAAGAAGAGAGATAAGTAGAAAAGAATTAAATTTCTGGTTAAAGACTATAGGGACTATATGACCAAAAATCAAAGTTCTCCTAAAATTTTACAATGATTAAATGTGCATATTACACACATGCTACTTTTTGGTTTAATAGAAAAAAATTGAAGATATAAGGAAAAAAGTCACCTCTTTTCCAAAATACATTTAAATCATGCCTCAAGTAGAAAATACTGTTTAAAAACATTCTCTTTTAAAACTAGTTTTATTCTATAGTAGCCATACCTTTACCATCTTTGAGAAGTTTCTGGGACAAAGAGTTGTATTATATGCTGAGAGGGTGAATGCATAAATGAAAAAGGTTTCTTCATAGTTCTTTCATCTACCTAGTTTTCTTTTGTATTAAAAGAGACTTGGACTAAATGATCTCCAAGACTCATTCTAACTTAATCTTTGTTCTTGCCCAAACCTCTCTCCATCAGAATGAAGTAGCATCTAAATTGTCAGTGGTAATATTTGCATAAACTCTGAGCTATCCTCACAATTGTCTGTTCTTAGAAGAACTATAGTCTGAAAGAAACTGTTGTTACAGAAATAAGTGGAAGGAACCCCACATATTAAGCTATTATCTGATAATTGAATCAGTTCATTAAATGTACTTGAAGAAAAATGTTATTGAGTGTATCTGGTAAATTCATTTTGCTTTTCTTTATGAATTATAGTTACTTAGCTATAATTCTATTGTTTAAGAGCCTGATTTTTGAGCTTGAAAAAAACTTATAGAAAGTCAAATCCAAGGCTCTAATTTTATATTTAAGAAAGTTGAGACCCAAAGAGCATAAGTGACTTTTCCAGTCATGCTGGTAATAAGTAGCAGATACAAGACCTTAATTCAGATCTCTGATTCCAGATTCAGTACCCTTTCTACTATATTACCTTGCTAATAGATGAGAATTAGCATGACCCAATATTAAAATTTTTCTAAATCTGAATCTTAATTTTCCCTAAGAAAAGAGTTTACTTGTAAAGTTCTTAAGAAGTGTTTTTTGATGTGAACAAATATTTTCTTGGTTTGCATATCATAGCACATGTGGATATTTAAAAACATGGTATAAGTCTAGCCCATATATTACCCTGCTTTCTTTACACTGTACCTGTGTTCATCTGGTGCCATCAAGAGGGCCTACAGTTTGCAATTCTCTAGTCAATTCTCTTAATCTGATTTATGATTTTTTTCAGTCTTAGTGAGAATAGTCAGGTTAGGCAAAATGTGTATTTAGGGAATAACCCACTGAGTTGAATAGAATTGTAGTCACTTCAAAGAAGTGGGCCAGTACAATTATACTGAATTTTCATCTGAATTTCCTTTTGGTATATTCATTATCACCTATACTCTGAAGAGTTTAAGGCTCCTATCTTAAGTTCTAAGCTAGGGATTCTTATTTTTTTGTGTGTGTCACAGACATGTTGGGGAAGTTGGTTAAATCTGTGGACCCCTTCTCAGGACAAGATTTTTAAATACAAAAAATAAAATGCATAAGATTACTCAAAAAGAAATTTTATTGAAATATAGTATGAAAATAATTTTTAGAAACATGCTTGTAGTCAAATTAAGGACTCTTGCTCTAAACCCACCTGGAAGTCTATATGTATATTCTATTTAAGTTATAAAAATTTGTGTTTATATTTATCCCCCAATGGACCCAGTGTAAACTAATTAGTTTTGCACAACTGTGAAACGTTTTCAATTGCACATTTTACTATCCTTACTAAAAGAAAAATATGTTCTGATCCCAAAGTATTTGTATATTCTACTCTGTGTTATTTTGTATAAACAGCTTTCAATTTTATCTCCCCATGCTCCCTAATATGAACATGCTAACTCAAGTGAAGAGTGTCTATTCTCTGTTCTGTACATACTATTCCTCCTGCTAGATACCTCTTCTGTACCTCTTTGCCAATCCCAATCCTGCTCATTCCATAGGGCTCATCTCAAAACTCCTTCTACTTCAATAATAACTTAATTTCTATAATACTTCGAGGTTTACAAAGAACTTTCCTCACATGAACCCTGCAAGGTAGGTAGAAAAAGAATTATTAGTACCTATTATTTTACAGATGTGGAAACAGGCTAATCTACAGGAACCCACTCATCCTGGAATCACAGAGCCAATAAAGTGGAGAACCAAAAGAAACAAAGTTCTTACACAGTGAAGAGCTTTGTATTTGCACACCCACTATTTAGTACATTGGAACAGTTAGATGGCACATTTTACTATCTTGATAGTAAAATCTAGTTTCTAAATAGGCTAGTTAGCCCTGAATTCAAGAAGACTCATTTTCTTGAAATCAAACCTGGCCTCTGTTATTTATTGGTTCTGTGATCCTGACCTATTTGCCTCAGCTTCCTCATCTGTTAAACAAGCTAGAGAAGAAAATAGCAAACTATTACCCTATCTTTTGACAAGAAACCCCCAAATGAGGTCACAAAGTGTCAGATACAATCGAAACGACTGAACAATAATGACAAAATTGAGTACATTGCATAACATACAGTAAGTGCTCAAAAAATGTTTGATGAATGATTAATATGGAAATATGTTTATCAATTATACATATATTAGATTGCTCTCTGTCAGGGAAGGAGGGAAGGAGAGAGAAAAATGTGAAACTCAAAATCTTACAAAAAATGATTGCTGAAAACTCTTTCCATGTAATTGGAAAAATAAATCAATTAATTTATAAGGAAGGATAAAATAAATAAATAAATGCTTGTTGATTGATTGGCTTTGAACCGAGTCTTCTTAGTGATTCTCCAGGGCTTTTTCAGGTTGCTGTTTTACTTCCACTGTTTCCAGGATAATCACAAACTGTTTTATATTCTTTGTTAACTTGCTATTGTACATTTCTTTTTTCTTCTTAACTAGATTGTAATTTCCCATTTGGGAATTGTAAATTCATCATTTGAGTGAATCTAATGCTGCTTGGTAGTTTAGAGTAAACTACACTGAGCAATGTATACAGTGGGTGCTCAATTGGGGCCATTACTTAGAGTATGTGGATACTGGTACCCATGGCCCCACTCTCTGTGTTATCCCTGCAGCATCTCTGAGTTCTGGAGTCTCTTGTGTCTTTTAATATCAGACTCTCAAAAATGTGTCTGACCAAAGTTCTTCCAGCATCCTTCCTGCCAATAGGGACTGTGTAGTCTGATTGGCACATCAGCCAATTAGAGATGTTAAAAGATAGCCTTTCTCAGTTGGTGCAAGTGGGACTTTCTAATCCCCCTGCCATAATTTCCCTAGGAAATGCTAGATTTTTGAGTAAAAAGGTCTGAGAAAACCACAATATAGGGAAAAGCTTTTAAAATCTACTCAGGAATGAAACAAGTCAGACGAAGATCACTGCTTTTTCGAAGACCACTGGTTCATTTTTGGAGGCAATTCATTTTAAAAAAAAATGCACCCATTGGAGGAGTTTAAGACTATAATGAGAAAAGAAATTAAAGAAAATACCCTACTGGCAGTAATATTATTGAACTAAGTGTATGCTCCCTCTATAAACACAAAGTGAAAACCACTCTTTTAAGTGGTTAATTTGAAAGGGAAAAGGAGAGAAACCTCTTAGGTTGTTATTTGCCTCTTTTGACCTTATTTTAGAGAGAGGATGGCCCTAAGCTCTGATGTCATGTAAAGCAGCTATCTTTAGAATTTACTCAGCATTCTCCAAGAGTTCGTGGGAGTGAAGAGCTGAAGGTTCTGAGGCATGTGGAGAAACTGCAATGCCTAAAACTCTAGCTTTAAGAATGACGGTGCTCACAACCAATGAAAGGCAAGATTCCAGAACCCCCCCCCCCCCATCCTTGGGAGCTGGCAAATAATAAGCAGCAGGTAGAAGTATGACATCATTGAACAACATTTTCATTGGTGGTTCATCTTCAGTGCGGGATAATGTTCTATTTGTGGAAGCAGCAGCTTTTTACAAATTAACCTTTTCATGCTGGGGGGGGGGGGGGGGGGGAGGAGGTAGGTGGGTGGGTAATGTGCTGCAGTCTTTTCCCTGAAGGTGATTTGCTCCAAAATCTGCTTTACTTTGCCTTTGAGCTGGCAAATACAAACAAATTCAACTGCAGCGATGTATCACATGGGTTATATAGCAGCTTGAATTAGACTGGGTCAGTAGAAAAGAACTGGAAAGAATCATTTGCACAGTTCAAATACATTTCTGAATTTTCTTGCTTTTTCTATTTTTGCTTCCCCTCACCCCAACCCCAAGAGATTCTTCCTGGTCTCCTTTCTGATCTCAAACACTGCAAAGACAAAATTTGGTACACCTCCAGTCAGCCATTTGAGGGAGTAATTTCTTTGAGTTTTAAAACATTCAGTCTCTGCTTTTAGGAGGTACAACGACAGGTGAGATTAACCAATTGTTTTCTGGTATCCTTAGGGAATAGAAGTTGACTAAGAAAATGGAAATTTTAATCCTGTCTTTGGTGCCCAGTTAATATTCCATAATATAGGGCCAATAGTATATTCTAGGCTGACTAGAAAGCTCCCAGGCTCAATTAAGTATCAATTCTTCACATTAATTTACAATTACAATATTATATAGAATATAAAGTAATGTCTAATTTACCTTTAGACTAGTACCAATTATCTTACTCAACTTTGCTTACTTAGACATCATCCTGGACCACGTGGCTTAAAAAAAACTACCTCTTTTCAGAAAAAAGCCCCATTAATAGAGAATTATTAAATTTCTGATTTGGTTATTTCGCCTAGGTTTTGTTAACCTTGAACTCGGTCTGACTTGTGTAGTTTCATTCAGCTGAAATTTGGAAACTAACTGGGAAGTAAATTTAGCTTAGTCATTTTGTACTCTAGACTTTTTTTGTTCCAGATTTCATTTTCAATTCTGTTCTCTTCCCAGCTCCACCTTTCCCCAAAACATCTTTTTTTCAAAGTCAAAGGTGCAAGTATCAAGGGGCTACAGAAAATTGACAATAAACACATTAACTCTACCACATCTTGAACATATAGGAGGAAATTGGTATATTTTTGTAGCAAGAGCAAAATTTTCAACTTGCCACACTTGCTACCTGTGCTGAGTTCCCTTGTGCAGAAGCCATAACTTTTGGCTATAGCTAGGTTGCTACCTCAAAAAAAATAGTTAATCATTAAGAAACTCTTAATACATGCCTTAATATATGCCTCTAGTTAACACCATTGATAACGATGTCATAATATGACTCATATGTTAGAATCCTACTCTATCATTCTCTTACTCCCTTGTGTGTCTTTCTTAATAGAATTCATCATTTTTATTTGACTTTGGACAAATGAAAATATTCATTAAACAGTATTCTAGGTGAAGAACTTTATGGTATAACATTTTTATCAAAACCATTTCTTGAAATGAATAAATAATAGAGAAGGTCAAAATAAGACAAGTTTTGATGAGTATGTCTGCCAAGAGAAGAGGATTTTATTGGAAATACATTTATTCCTTCAACAAATATGTGAGGACCTACTAAGTGTAAGACACTTTCAGCTGGCATTAGAAAAAAGGCAAGAGAGATGAGGAAACAGGAAAGATGTTGTAAAACTGATTTTTCTGGTGTCATATAACTTGCTTCTACTAGTTACCCTTCATTTTCTCCAGTTCCACCCCACACCACGACCCCCTCTGAACTGGCCATGGCTTCACTTGGTTAACAGCCAAAAAGTCATACGCCAGAGCCCTGTACCAGTTTTTGATCTCTCCTCTCTCTGAAACCCTATACCTCTGTCATCTTGACTTTCCATTCACAGTCTCATCAAATCTTCTTTTCTGACTTTCCCTCCTTTTTCATCAGACTGATCCTGATCCCATGTCAGAATATTTCTTGACCTACCTTGGTGAACTACACTACACTATTCAAAGGTACCCAGAAAATTTCACTTTGACTTCAGCCCCATCATAGCTTTTCAACTAATTATGCATATAATGCTTCATTGTTCCAAAGCTGAATGAAGTTTGAGAAAATGACTTTCAGATGTGAGGATCTCGCTCTGCTGTTCTTTACCCCCTCATGTCTTTCTCTGTAGTTTATGATCTCATAAAAGTTGTCATTTTTGTTTGGCTCTGGACAAAAATGGAAAAAATTCATAAAATAACATTCTAGATGAGATAGGGTGATATAAATTTGAAACGCTTCAGCTTGGGAACATTACCAAATAATTTAATTACTGCCCTTCCACTTCTCTTACCTATTTTTTTTTGTTTGTTTCTTTGTAACTCCCACATCCGTTTGGTTATTTTAGCTGGTGCCAAAAAAATTACTGTAACCCTCTTTATCTGAACTCTGATCAGCGGGCCCTCTGGCTCTCCCCAGGTCTGTATTTTTTTTTTTTTGCTCTCCCACCCTACTTCAAATCAGAAAAGTAGCTGTTGAAAGCAGAACAGTTACCATAGCAACCACTTGGCAGCTTCCTCAGCGTATCTCATACCAAGTAACAGTGTTGATTCCCGAGGCTGGGTGGGAGGGGGTGGAGCTCTGAGGAGGTAAAGGAAGGTTACTGTGCACTTAGTTAATATGCAAAACCACTTACTGCAGGGCTGGATGAGCCCTGAATAAGTGCAAACAAAGCCATGCTTGATCAGTTAACATGGACTTTACACACAAGTTGCTCTGTCCAAGGATGCAGATGTTTGGCTCAGTGAGAAATTCTACAATTGGACAGCAAGAGAGACAAGAGGCAATGCCGAATGCATTCAAGAGTACAACTCTATTTTTGTAATGGCTTGTCAAATATGGAAGGAAGACATGGAAGCCTGGATCCCACTGTCCTTTTCCTCTTTGTTCTGCTCAGAGGGAAATGGAGCAGTCTGAAGTATAGGGATGGTATTTTCCCTGCAAAGCTTACACTCTGAAGATCAAGTTTGCATCAATTAAACTCCATGTAAGATAAACCAATATGTTCAGATCCAAGTGAGTATAACATCATTTGGTTTGTGCTTAAACAAAACATACGGCTCAAGTAGCATCTTTCACCTCGGAGTTTTCAGACAAAGGCTGCAGAGCTGTTCAGATAAAAAACATTTAATGTGTGATTTTCTAACTTTGATAGAGCCCTGCTTATTTCCTGGGGCCTGGTCAGGTTGGAAATCGATTCCCCTGAGAAGTGTGGTGAGATTCTAGTCCATCATTGTGCTGGCAGAGGTCACCTGCATGAGAAATGAGAAGATTGGCTAGGGAGGTGTGGAGCAGAAAAACCATCCCCTTACATCATTGCCTGTAGCTCTGCATTGCAACGAGGTCTGATGGTGGTAAGCCTGCAGCAAATGAGCTGAGCTCTCCCCAGCAGGTGTCACTGGGGATTTAGAGCATCCCAGACTTTGGGAACTGAGGGGATACTATTTAAAAAGAAAGAGTCACGGAATTATTAATGCAGCTCAGTTGAAAATCAGTTTGAGTAGCTAGAAATTGATAATTTCCAGTAAATATCCTCTTGTAAAGTTAAAAAATGATTCCTATTTCTCAATTAAATAATCCAGGACCTTTTTCTATAATTCTTAGAATATCCATTTTTTTCTTACTTTCCAATCCTGATGCTATAATACATATGTATATACACAGATTTATGCTTTTCCACATTTGAATGTATAAATATGTACAGATAAAAAATAATGGAATGCAGAAGAAAGATATCTAAAGAATGAAAGGGAAAACAAATGATTATTCAGGTCTGTGGACCCTACTCACAAACATCATCTGTTCTACTGAAACCATGTGTAAAGTTGACAATGATCCATGTTTAGTTCAAAATTCTTCCAAGTTTGAACAGTTTGCTGGGACAAATGTAGGTAACATGAAGTATGACTTATAGAGACAAGAATTCATTTATCAAGAAAAAATTAGAAGTCGTAAGTCTTTGCATAATGAAATCCATAAGTCTAATGTAACTTGGCTTAGAGACAGGTTTGTTATGACCTCTTTGGAAGGTTGACTTCCACTACCCAGCACCAGACATGTGTTGAAGCTACCCCCTCACCCTGTTCTTCTGTGCTCGAGGACTGGACCCTGACTTCTCTTTCCTCTCCATGCTGTTTTTTTTACTTCTGATGATGATTGTTTCAGACCAGGCTCAACTGAGGCAAAAAATAAGCAAATTACAGATAAAATGTGGGAGGTGACAAGTAGATCACTCTCAGCCTTCTTGCCAGACAGATCTCTCCAGGAATCTTTTATCAAGTCCAATGCTTCACCATAAGCAAGTTATTCCTTTAAGTTAAAGTTAGGATTCCCCTGTTAAAAGGCAAACCCCCTCTGGGAAGAGTAAGACATTAAGCTGTTATCAGCTATTAACACTTTGTTGAGAATAAGCTTGTCAAATCAAACCTCACAGAGCTCTGGGAGGAGACCCAGAGAAAAGTAGCATGGCCTAGAAAGGACCTGCCTGGTTAGGGTCCTGCACCAGAGAAGCCCTGGTCTTGACAGCATGAAAATCCCTTCAGATATCTGAAGGGTAGAGTCAGTACCATACAGATGGAGAACAGAAAGGAAAGGTGAAAAGCCAATGAAGCTATAATTTGCCCATTTAACAATTTTGTCTAGGGCTATTTCTCTGGTAATGGACCACTTCATAGGACAGTTGAGGATTAAACAGGTTAGAATGCCAAAAGAAAGTGGAGTGGAGAAGAAAGATGAGGGAGGGAGAGAGAGAGAGAGAGAGAGAGAGAGAGAGAGAGAGAGAGAGAGAGAGAGAGAGAGAGAGAGAGAGACTGAGTTTCCTATTTTTGTGCCTATACCTACATTCAGATACCAGGTCTGCAACCAAAACTGGGGAGCCATATAAATAGTCCTAATAATATATATAATATATTTCTTTGTCAACTTCTGGAAGATATCAAACCTTAAAATGACACCTAGATCAGGGGAAAGCAAAGAGGTGAGTTTGGCAATCGAGGCACGTGCCATGACTGCATTATCTTATTAACATTCTCTTTGGCCTTTTACAGTTGTTTCTGTTTCACTGTAAAAAAAGAGCACTTGATTTTCCCAGTGCCTTTCAATGAGGTGATTGTCAGAAGGACGTCTGTAGTCCCATTTTTCTAACCACAGCTCTAAACATTTATCCAATCACTTTATTTGCTGTTGTTTTAATGAGTGTTATTGTTATAATACATTATTAATGATTGACTGCCATTACTATTAATATCACTTTGGAAAGATTCAGTAAAAGAGTTTTGAATACCACAAGGACAATTAATAAGGATCCTAATTCTCCATGGTACATAAATAATTGTGTAGGTATGACTGAAGATTTGCAGACTGATCAAGGTATTATAGAGGTACCATAAATTGTATATCTATACCCCTAGGAAGAAATCAGAAAGCCTGGCCAAATCACCATATGTGGCTGTCAGCCATCCATACTATAGAGAAAAAGTGGATGGGCAAGGACAATTTTTCATAAACAGATGATGTTTGTAAGTAACCCCCAGACCTGAATAATCAATTGTTTTCCCCTTTCATTCTTTAGATATCTTTCTTCTTAGATATTTTAATGTGCATTCCATTATTTTTTTATCTGCACATATTTATACATGTAAATGTGCATAAGCATATGTGCACAGCCATAGTGAACTTTTGCATTAGGAAGCAAAACTTGGATAAGGAGGGTACATTCTCAGCGGGTGAAAACATAGCTATTTATATCTATAAATGGGACCCAAATTCTTGAGAAAGGAGGGGCTAAATAGATGTATAGAATTCCCACTGGTGCACAGTGAAATTGATTCCCTTCCTTCTCTCCATTTACTCTCATGCAATACATTCAATTAATAAAGCATTAAAAGGAGGGTAAGGGGAAGAAGGAATGCAAAGAACTAGAATCCAAAGAGGTCCTTAAATGGGCACTTGCACAGCTGAGAAATGACTGAACAAACTGTGATTAATGAATGAAATCTATTAAGTCGTAAGAAATAATGAAAGAGATGATTTCAGAGAACCTTAAGTAAATGAACTGATGCAAAGTAAGCAGAACCAAGAGAATAATTTGTATAAAGATAGCAGTATTGTAAAGAGATCAATGCAATGTCCAAACAAGTGTTTAGAAGTCCCATGATGAAGCATGTTATCCACCTCCTGAGAGAAGGATGAGATAGATGCAAAGTAGAGATATGTTTCAGACATGTCCATTGTGTGGATTCATTTGGCTTGACTAAGCTTATTTGTTATAAGAGTTATTTATTTCTCTTGTTTTTTGATTGACAATAAGTTAAGAGGGAAAGGACAGTTAGTGAAGCAAAAAAAATTTTTTTAAAAAGGAAAACAGTGAAATTTTTTTGTACAAAAAAGTACAAAACAGAAGGAAGTTCAGAAGGAAGTAAAGACATCATGACAGTTTTTAAAATGTGTGGATTGTGTATTACGTACTTTTTAAAAAGCAAGCAGAATGAAATGGAAAACACTTTTAATGCAGTAGAGGGGGTCTTCCCCTACTCTATTCTTGGAAAAGATATGAACCTAAAAGGGATAACCAGTCTCTATATTAGAAAATGATGGTCAGAGTCAAAATGAAAGAAGTCACTGAAGGGGGGTATTTGATTTAGTCTTTGCATTCTGTATTTTGGAAGAAATGATGGCTGAGCAAGGGATCTCTCTCTCTCTCTCTCTCTCTCTCTCGGTGTATGTGTGTGTGTGTGTATCTCTGTCTCTCCATCACTTTCTAGCATGCAAACATAGTGTACTAAAAGAAACTTTCTTACTTTTCTGCATTAGATATTGGAATATTCAACAAAAGGCATGTTAGCTTTACCATTACTCCCTGAAACAATAACGCTGCCACATTTCAAAATGCCTGAAGGTTACTTTTGGAACAGACAGATTTTCCCCCCTAAGAGCCCCTTCCAAAATTTTGCAAACATCCTGCTTTTGATTGTGAGTGGGAGTGATTGAATTTACGTTTAAAAGTGAACAAAAACTATATAGGTTGGCAGCATTACCATAAGAGAGAAATAGGCTCTCAGAACTGAAAGGGATCTGTGAAATGGTCAACCTGTAAATGAGCAGGAATCTCCTCTGCTGCAACCCTAGAGGTCATCTGCCGTTGTTTGAAAACTTCTAATGAAGAGCAAAATATTGCTTCCTGAGTTGCTTATCCCTCTCAGAGACAACTCAAAGTGTTAGGGTGCTTTTGTATATAGCAAGAGGCAATCTACCACTTTTCTGCTGCCAAGATGGGAGTAAGGAAGGAACTCTCTGAAGCCCTCCCAAATTCCTCTTCAAACAACTGGAAAACCATCTCAGAATTACGGGAGAGGTCTACTTCACTGAGGTGGGAGGAGCAAGGTCCAAGAGCAGCAGCAGGAGCCTCTCAGCAAGGAGCCTAAGCAGGGCTCCAAGCCTGGAGCCAAGTCCAACAGCAAAGCCTGGTCCTCCTGCAAACCAGCAGCTCCCTAGGCAAATGAGCAGTCCAGCAACTCCAGTCCCAGAACCATCAGGGAGGTCTTGATTCTATTGCTGACCAGTAGTGAAGCCTCTCTCTAGGACTCGATGACAATGAGATCCTAAACCAGGGGTCCACTAGCAAAGAGGTCTTCTCAAGTAACTCAACAGCAAGGCTCCACCACTGGAACAAACCAACAATTAAATCCCTCCATCCAGAGGAGATCAAAGGGGAGGCCTTCTCCCGGCGCAGTACAAGCCAGAACCTACCATCCAGAGAAAACACACAGCTAAGCCCTGAAACCCAGAGAAAGTCCACAGTAAGACCCAGAGCCTCAGCATAAAAGGCTTGGGACAGTGCAGGATCAGAGCCTGATTCTTTTGTGGTTTTTTTTAATGTGTTTATTTATTTACTCACTCACTCATTCATTCATTGTTTTATTTTTTCATCCATACACAGGTGTATATTTTTAAGTTACAAAATTTCCTTCCACTCTCCCTTCCCACCCCCCCTCCCTTCAGTAGTGAACAGTCAGGGTAGCATTGTACATACATATTTTTGATAAACATGTTTGCAAATTAGTCAGATTTGGTATGAGGAATTAGGATTAAAAGAAAAAGATAAATAAGAGATAATTTTTATAAAACGTTCATCAGATTCTGAAGGGTTGTTTTTTTTTGTTTTGTTTTGTTTTGTTTTTCCTCCTCTGGATGGGGATAACATTGTCCATAGCCAGTCGAATACAGTTGTCCTAGCTCTCTGAACTATTAAGAGGAGTTGCTCCCATCAATTGATCATCTCACAATGTGGTTGTTAATGTTTACATTGTTCTCTTGGTTCTGCTCCCTTTGCTCAACATCAGATCCCATAAGTTATACTATGGTTCTCTAGAGTCCTACCATTTATGGTTTCTTATAGAACAATAGTATTCCATAGTATTCATGTACCATATTCCCCAATTGATGGCATCCCCTCACATTCCAATTCTTGCCACTGCAAAGAGAGCTGCTGTTAATATTTTGGAACATGTGGTACTTGTCCCCTTTTTTATAATTTCTTCTGGATATGGACCTAGAATTGGAATTGCTGGGTCACGGGGTATGAACAGTTTTATTGCTCTTTGGGCATAGATCCATATTGCTCTTCAGAATGGTTGGATCCGTTCACAAATCCACCAGCAATGCATCAATATCCCAATCCTCCCACAATCTCTTCAGCATTGATAATTTTTCCCTTTTTCTCATCTTGACCAATCTTATAGGCATGAGGTAATACTTCATTGTTGTTTTAATTTGCATTTCTCTATTCAATAATGGTTTGGAGCATTTTTTCATATGATTACATATAGCTTTAATTTCTTCATTTGAAAACTATTCATATCCTTTGATCATTTATCAATTAGGGAATGACTTGTAACCTTATAAAGTTGGTGCAATTTTCTATATATTTTAGAAATGAGACCTCTATCAGAATTCCTGGTTGTGAAGATTGTTTCCCAGATTTCTGCCTTTCCCTCTAATTTTGGCAGCATTGTTTTTATTAGTGCAAAAACCTTTTAATTTAATATAGTCAAAATCATTTATTTTTCAGTTTATAATGTGCTCTACTTCTTGTTTGGGCATAAATTTATCCCCTTTCCATAGATTTGATAGAGTATTTCTTGGTCTTTTAATTTCTCTATAGTGTTGCCCTTTATATCTAAATCCTGTACCCATGTTGACCATATTTTGGTATAAGGTGCGAGATGTGGGTTTATCCCTAGTTTTTACCATACTATTTTCCAGTTTTCCCAACAATTTTTGTCAGATAATGAGTCCTTATCCCAGAAGCTGATATCTTTGGGTTTCTCAAACAGTAGATTGCTGTAATCATTTACTGCAGTTTCTTTTGAACCTAGCCTAATACACTGATCTATTACTTTATTTCTCAACCAGTACCAAGCAGTTTTGATGACTGTCACTTTATAGTGTAGTTTTAGATCTGGTAGAGCTAGGCCACCTTTCTTTACAATTATTTTCATCAGTTCCCTTGCTATTCTTGACCTTTTGTTGCTCCAGATGAATTTTGTTACTATTTTTACTAGCTCAGTAAAATAGTTATTAGGTAGTTTAATTAGTATGGCACTGAATAAGTAATTTAATTTGGGTAGAATTGTCATTTTTTATTATATTAGCTTGCTCTAACCATGAGCAATTGACATTTTTTCCAATTATTTAGTTCTGACTTTATTTGGATGAGAAGTGCTTTATACAGTTTCTGGGTTTATCTTGGGAGCTAGATTCCCAAATATATTTAATATTGTCTGTAGTTATTTTAAATGGAATTTCTCTTTCTATCTCTTGCTCTTGGGCTTTGTTTTTCATACACACACACACACACAAATATATATATATATATATATATATATATATACTGATGATTTATGTGGGTTTATTTCATATGCTGCTTCATTGTTGAATTTGTTAATTGTTTCAAGGAGTTTTTAAGATGATTTCTCTGATTCTCCAAGTATACCATCATATCATCTGCAAAGAATGAAAGTTTTGCTTCCTCATTGCCAGTTCTGATTCCTTCAATTTCTTTTTCTTCTTTTGTTGCTACTGCTAGCATTTCTAATACTATATTGAATAGTAATGGTGATAAGGGGTATCCTTGTTTCACCCCTGATCTTATTGGAAATTCTCCGAGTTTATTCCCATTAAATACAATATTTGTTGATGGAACTAGCAACATTTCTAACATTAAGTTTATCATGTTGTACATATAATATTTGTGTTTGGTTTTAGATAGATACTATTTACTACTTTGAAGAAAACTCCATTTATTCCTAAACTTTTTAGTGTTTTTAATAGGAACGGATGTTGTATTTTATCAAAGACTTTTTCAGCATCTACTGATATAATTGTATGATTTCTGATGGTTTTGTTATTGTTATGTTCAATTGTGTTGATTGTTTTACTAATACTGAACCATCCCTGCCTATCTGGTATAATTCCTACCTGAACATTATCCTGGTAATAGCTTGCTGTAGCAGAGCCCGATTCTTATATAAAAGCACCAAATCACTAAAAAGAAAAAAAATGTGCAAAAAAAAGAGTTTAACTATAGAAAGTTACAAGGGTGATAGGGAAGATCAAGATATAAATTTAAAAGAGAATAGTCTGTTTTGATATATGTGTGCATATCATGGAAACAAAAGTAAAGACAATCAGATTGCCCTCTATTGGAGGAGAGGGGAGGAAAGGGAGGCTGGAAGAAAAATTGTAAAATTCAAAACTTGGCAAAAAAAAATGATTGGTAGAAACTACTATTGTATATAATTGGAAGACAAAATATTTATATAAAAAAAGAATAGTGTCAAAATGGCTACATATAAAACCTCAAAAAATGTAATCAGTCTCAGATCTGAAATAATTTCAAGGAGAGCTTAAAAAGGATTTTTAAAAAGCAAAGTAGAAAAATAAAATAAAAATTGAGAAAAGAAATTAAAGCAATGCAAAAGAATCATGAAAAATAGCATGAGTCAATAGAATGGGAAAAGAGATACAAAAACTTAGCAAGGAAAATAAGTCCCTTTAAAAAACTGACCAAATGGAAAAAAGAAGTACAAAAGCTCACTGAAGAAAATAATTCCTTAAAGACTGGAATTGAACAAGTGAAAAATCAATGAATCTATGAGATATCAAGATGCCATAAAACAAAATAAAAAAATTCAAAGAACAGAAGAATGTGTGAAATTTCTCACTGGAAAAACAAGTGGCCTAGAAAACTGATCCAAGGAGAGATAATATAAAAATTTTTGGACAACATAAAATCTGTGATTTAAAAAACAAACCAAACACCCTGTATAATGGGTTTCAAGAAATTATCATAGGAAATTGTTCTGATATATTGAAAAGAAAGGGCAAAATAAAAATGCAAAGAATCTACCAATCGCCTTCTGAAAGAGAATGGAAACTCCTAAGAACATCATAGGAACATCAAATTCCAGAGCTTACAGAACAAGGCAAAAGTATTGCAAGCAGTCAAAAAAAAAAAAGAAAAAATTCAAATATCAGGGAGCTATACTCAGGATTGCACAGGATTTGATAGGTTTAACGTTAAACAACTGTAATACTTTAAATAGGATGGATATACCAGAAGGCAAAGGAATTAGGATTACAACCAAGAATCTCCTTCCCATCGAAATTGGATATAATCTCTTAGGAAAAAATAGGACATTTAATGAAATAGAAGATTTTCAAGCATGTCTAATTAAAAGATCAGAGTTGAATAAAAAAGCAGATCTCCAAATAAAAAACTGAAAGGAAAGGTTGAAAGATTTTAAAAAAGGAACAAGAGAGAGGAAACATAAGAAATTCAATAAGGTCAAGCTGCTTAAATTTCTGTGACAAGATAATATTTGTAACTCAACAACTTTATTAATATAAAAGCAAGTAAAAGGAGCATGTGTAGATAGAGGGTGTGGATATAAGGTGATTGTGATGGGATGATATCCCATAAAAAACAAAATAAAAGGATGAGAAAGAATTGAATTGGAAGATGAAGAGGGGAAAAATCAAATCTGGTATATTATCCCATATAAAAGAGGTGTGATAAAAGTATTATATTAAAATCTAGCGTACCCATTAATGAAGTAAAAATGGATGGTCATAATAGAGAGGGGTGGGTAAAAAGGACAGTATATTGAGGAAGGCAGTGATCAGAGATAAAATACTTTTGAGGAGGAAAGGGGTGGGGGGGATATAAGAGAGGGATAGACAAGCAAAAAAATCGAGTTATCATAACTATAAATTTGAATGGGATTAACTCACCCATAAAATGAAAGCAAATAGGAAAATAGATTAAAAATCAGAATCCTACAATATGGTGTTTACAAGAACCATACTTTAAAGCAGAGAGATTCACACAAGGGCTGAAGCAAAATCTATTACATTTCAGCTGAAGCAAAGAAAGCAAGCAAAGGAATCATGATTTCAGGCAAAAGCAAAAGCAAAAATAGATCTAATTAAAAAGATAAAGAAGAAAATTATATCTTACTGAAAGGTACCATAGTAAATGAAGTCAAAGCAATCCTAAACATATGTGCACCAAATAGTATAAGATCTGAAGTTTTGAAGAAATTGAATGAGTTTTTGGAGGAAATAAAAAAGAAAATTATATTAGTGGGGAATGTCAATTTTCTCCTCTCAGAACTAAAGTTAACCAAAAAATAAATATTAGAGAAACAAAGGAGGTGAATAAAACTCTAGAAAAGTTAGAAATGATAAAGCTCTGGAGAAAATTAAATGAAACTAGAAAAGAATACATGGCACCTAAAAAACTGGCCATGAATTAGGACATAAAAATCAAAGGCAAAAAAGAAGAAAAAGTAAATGTATCTCTTCCAGACCATAATGCACAAAAATTACTTTTGTTAAGGGACAATGGAAATGTAGATTAAAAATGAATTAAAATTAAATAATCTTATCCTAAAACACAACTGGATCAAAGAACAAACCATGGAAAGAACTGATAATCTCATTAAAGAAACTGACAATAATGCTACAACATACCAAAATTTATGGGATTACAAAGTGGTACTTTAGTGGAAAAGTTTAAATCTCTAACTATCCACAAAATAGAGGGGGGGAAAAAACATGAGTTTAGCATGAAACTAAACAAAAAGAAAAAAGAACAAATTAAAAATCCTCAATTAAACATCAAATTAGAAATCCCTGAGGATCAAAGGAGAAATTAATAAAACTGAAAGTAAGAAAACTGTTGAACTAATAAGACTAGTTTTCCATTTTATTTCCTCCTTATAACCCATACAACTTCTTTAACAAACTTGAAATATTAGACCATTTGGTGCACATATGTTTAGTTGTTTTTCCCATAAAACAATAAAATAGATGAATCATTCATTAATTTGATTTAAAAAAGAGAGAAGAGAATCAAATTATTAGTATAAAAATTAAAGGGGGACAATTCACCACCAAAGAAGAAGAAATTAAAATAATTGATCCGAGCTATTTTGTCCAATTATATGCCAATAAATTTGACAATCTAAATGAAATGAATGAATATCTACAAAAAATATAAATTGAAAGATCAACAGAAAAAGAAATAAAATATTTAAATAACCCCAATCTTGAAAAGAGAAACTAAACAACCCATTAGTGAACTTGGTAAGAAAAAATTCCCAGAAACAGATGAATTCACAAGTGAATTCTTACCAAGCATTTAAAGAATAATTAATCCCAATTCTTTATAAACTATTGAGAGAAAATAAACAAAGAATGAGTCTACCAAATTCCTTTATGTAATAAATTTTTCTCTGAGATCCAAACTAGGAAGAGTCCAAAAACAGAGAAAGAAAATTATAGATCTATTTCCCAAATGAATTTTGCTGCAAAAATTTTAAATAAAATCCTTGAAAAGATGTTACACCAATAAATCCCCACGATCATATATTATGAAAAGCTGAGATTTATATCAGGTAGGCAGTACTGGATCAATATTAGGGAAACTATCAGCATAATTGATCATATCAAAAAAAATCAACATAAATCATGAGATATCTCAATAGATACAAGAAAAATTTTTGCCTAATAAAACAAATATTCCTATTAAAAATTATTAGAGAGAATACTATGGAATACTATTGTTCTATAAGAAACCATAAATGGTCAGACTCTAGAGAAGCATGGAATGACTTACAGGATCAGATGAGGAAGTGTTCAGAACCAAGAGAACAATGTACACATTAACAATAACTTTGTGAAATGAACAATCTTGCTGGAAGCAGCTCCTCTCAGCAGTCCAGAGAGCTAGGACAACTATATTAGACTGACTATGGACTATTTTATTCCCATCCAGAAGAAAAAAACCAAAACAAAACACACACACACACACACACACACACACACACACACCACAGCCTTTCAGAATCTGATGAACACTTTATAAAAATTATCTCTTATGTATCTCTTTCCCCTAATCCTAATTCCTCATACCAATAATTATTAATCTGTAAACATGTTTGTCAAAATATGTATGTATGATGCTAACTTGACTATTCACCACTGAGGGGGTGGGATTGGGGAGGGAGGGTGGAAGGAAATTTTGTGTCTTAAAAATAAACATAGATAAAAAATAAATAATTTTTAAAAAATAGGAGAGATTTAGGCTGTCTGCAAAGGAGAGTACCATCTGTATCCAGATAAGGAGCTGTGGAGTTTGAAACAAAGTACAAGGACTATTCCCTTTAATTTGGGAAAAAAAAAACCCAGATGTCTTATTGTTTGATCTGGTTACCTCTGAGAATTCTGTTCTCTTTAAGGATATGATTTCTCTCTCATCACACCCAATTTGGATCAAGGTACAACATGGAAACAAAGTAAAGGACTGACGGAGTGCTATCTGTGGGGTGGGGGTGGGGGGAGGGAAGCAAGATTGGGGGGAAAATTGTAAAACTCAAATAATATCTTTAATAAAAATTTTAAAAAATAGAGAAAAAACCAAAAACAAATAAATATTTTTTTAAAATATTTAAAAAGAAAAAAGAAATTTACAAAATAAAGACAAATAAGAAAGAAGGGGAAAAAATTCTAGAGAGCATGGGTTTACCTTAATATCATAGGCAATATTTTTCTAAAATCCATCAGCAAGCATAATCTGTAATGTGGATAAGCTAGAAAGCTTCCCAGTACAATCCAGGTGCAGTAAGGATATCCATTATCACTTCTCTTTAATTATTTAATATTGTATTATTTATTTAATATTGTACTAGAAATGTTAGCTGTAGCAATAAGAGAAGAAAAAGAAATTAATAGTACTTACATAAACCAAAATTATCACTCTTTGCAGATGATATGATTTTAATTTTAGAAAATCCTAGAGATTCAGATAAAAAACTAATTGAAATTTGCAATTTAACAAAGTTGCAGAATGCAAAATAAACCCATATAAATCATTAACATTTCTATATGTTACCAACAAAATACAAGAGCAAGAGACAAAAAGAGAAATTTCATCTAAAATAACTGTGAACAACATAAAACATTTGGAAATTTACTCAATCAAGAAAATCCAGGAATTCTATGAATACAACTAAAAAATTCTTTTCCTACAAAATGAGATCTAAACAATTGGGAAAATAATAATTGCTCATGAGTAGATCAAGTCAATATAATAGAAATGCCAATTCTAACAAAATTTATCTATGCCATACTAATTAAACTATCAAAAAATAATATATGGAGTTAGAAAAAAATAATTAAATTCATCTGGAAGTAGAAAAGCTCAATAATATCATGGAAATCAATGAAAAAAATTCAAAAGAAGGTAGTCTAGCCATACCAAATCTCAAACGGTATTTTAAAGCAGTAAGTCATTCTGGTACTGAGGTGGTGAATCAGTGGAATAGATTAGGTATAAATTCTAATAAATTCTAATAAATGATCATAGTAATCTAGAATATGATAAATGCAAAGAACCAAGCTTTTGAAACAAAAACTCATTATTTGACGAAAACTGCTGGGAAATTCAAAAACAGTTTAGCAGAAACTAGGTATAAACCAGAACCTCACACTGTATACCAAGATAAGCTCAAAATGCATGTATGATTTACACCTCAAGGTGATATCACAGACAAATTAGGAGAGCATGGAATGGTTTGTCTGCCAGATTTATAGATGCAGGAAGAATTTAAAAGCAAAGAACATATAGACAACATTACAAAATGTAAAATAGATTATTTTGGTTATATAAACAAAACCATTTAAAATCATAAGAACAGAAAACTGGGAGAAAAATGTTTGCAACAGATATCTGTGATAACAGTCTCATTTCTCAAATATATTGAGAATTGAGTCAAAGTTATCAAAACTCAATTGATAACTGGTCAAAGATATGAACAGGTAGATTTCAAAAAAAGAAATCAAAACTAAAATCTTATGAAAAATGCTCTAAATTATTATTGATCAAATGCAAATTAAAACCACTCACAGTCTCCAGTTCATACCTATCAAAGTGGCTAATATGGCAAAGGAAAATGTTGGATATTGGAGGAGATGTAGGAAAACTAGGTTGGTGGGGTAAACTGATACAGCTTTTGTGGAGGATAACTTGGAAGCATACCCAAAGGGCTATGAAATTGCACATATTATTTGATCCAGAAATGCCACTGCTAGATTTATATACCAAAGATATATTTTTAAAAAGGGAAAAGAACCTATTTGTACCAGAATATTTGTAGAATCAGTTTTTGTGGTGGTTAAAAATTGGAAATCAGTGATACTTATCAATTGGGGAAGAGCTAAACATATTATGGTATATGAGTGTAATTGAATGTTATTATGCTATAAGAAATGATAAGCAGGATAATTTCAAAGAAACCTGGAAGGACTTACCTAACTGATGCTTGACTAATGATGAAGTCGTAATATTTGTCTCCAGAGAAAGAACTGATATTAACTGAATACAAACTGAAGCATGCTATCTTGCACTTTCTTTTTTTTTCTTCTTAAATTTGAGTTTCTTGTACAAAATAACTATATGAAATATTTTACATAATTGTACATGTATAACATATATCTGATTGCTTACCACTTCAAGGAAGGGGTAAGAGAGAGGGGGAGGGAATAGAAGTTGGAACACTAAACTTTAAATAAAAATGTTTTAAAAAAAATGGGGAAATAGACATAAAAAATGGAAATAACCCACATGTACAAAAAGATCCATAGCAGCTCTTCCTGTAGTGGCATAGAATTGGAAACTGAGGAGAGGCCCATCATTGGGGAATGTCTGAACAAGATGTGATATATGAATGAAATGGAATATTATTGCTCTATAAGAAATGATGAGCAGACAGATTTCAGAAAAACCTGGAAAAATTTACATGAATTAATTCTGAATGAAGTGTAAAGAACCAGGAGAACATTGTACTTAGTAACAATAATATTGTATGATAATCAACTATGACTGAATTAGCTCTTCTCAGCAATTCAATGATCAAAGACAATTCTAAAAGACGTGCCATCCACATTCAGAGAAAGAATGTGGAGTCTGAATGTAGAGAAAAGCATACTATTTTCACTTTCTAAATTTTTTTTGTTTTTTCTTTCTTGTGGCTTTTTTGCTTTTTTTCTAATTATTCTTTGAAAGCATGACTTGTATGGAAAGTGTGTGACATAATTGTGCATGTATAATCTATATCAGATTATCTGCTGTTTTAGGATAAAGGGAGAAATAGTAGGGAGAAAACTTTGCAAAACTGAATATTGAATATTATCTTCATATATAACTGGAAACATTAATTAACTAATAAAATAAAAACATTTAAAAAGGGGGAAAAGATTTCCTTGACAATGGGCAAAAAATAGTAACTCTACCTTTTTGCAAATTCTACCCTTGTTTCTAATTGTGTTCTCTGAGGATAAATGGGACAAATATAATTCCTTTTCCTTCACACATCAGAAGATAGCTATCATGTCACAAGAAGTCTTCTCCTATCTAGGCCAAGTGTAATTATCTTGGACTGATCCTCATGTGACATGATTTCACCAGCCTGATTGTCATTCTCCTAGATTTCGTGAATCATTCAATTACCTTTCTAAAACATGGTTGCCAAACACTGAATAGAATAATCTAAGTATGATTTGACTAAAATGATGGACAAAGAATGGCCCTTATCAAATTCTGGACACTATGTCTGTCTAAATGCAGTCAAAAAAACATATTCACTTTTCTAGGTTGCCTTATAACAAGGAGCTAATACTGACAAAAGAGAAGCTAGCTGGTACATTGGGCCTGAAATTAGGAATACTCGTCTTTTTTAGATTCAAATCTTGCTAAGATACTTTCTAACTATGTGAACCTGGGCAAGGCAATTAATCCTGTTTGGCTCAGATTACTCATTTGTAGGATGATCTGAAGAAAAAAATGGCAAACTACTCCAGTGTCTTCACCAAAAAATACACACACACACACACACACACACACACCACAACACACACAAAAGAATTGAATATGACAAAGAATGAATTTAATATCAGAGTGCTTTGTATGGGTTATCTCATTTAATATTCTCAAAACCCTGTGAGGTAAGAGATCATAGGAAAAGTGATGAGAATTAAATGACTTTCACAGGATAGTAAAGTAAGTTCCTGAGGCAGAATTTGAACTCAGATCTTCCTGTTCAATGTCACTGCTATCCAACTACATAGAACTAAAATGGTGTCATAAATATTCCTTGCAGTCCAATGATATTGGTTTCCCTGATGTTCCCTGAACAAAGCATTCCATCTCTAGTCTTTGGGCTTTTTCCCCCTGGCTACTTCCAAGCATGGAATGGTCTTCTCTCCATGTCTACCTCCTGGCTTCCCTAGCTTCCTTTGAGTCCCCTCTAAAAATTCTACATTTTACGAATGCCTTTCCAGATTTCCCTTTAATGCTAAAGACTTCAAGCATATGAAAGCTAGTGTACTAATGCATCATTGTTTGCATGTTGTCTTTCTTATTAGACTGTGGAGCCTCCTTCAAAACAGGAACTGTCTTTTGCTTTTCTCTATCTCCAACTCTTAAAACTTATCTAGTACATAGTAGGTCTTAAGAAATATTTATTGACCAATTGAATGACCAAGGAATGCCCCATTGTTCCCCTATTTTTATACTCTTAAAGAAGGTGTGAAATTCTCTGAACAAAATCAGCTCTGAAAAAAATAGAAATTTACTTTGTCCAAGGTACTTGATCCTCCCATTGAATCATCCTTTTGTCCAAGTACTGATGATGTTTCCTTGATGTGATGTTAATGAGGAAATGAATGCAAATTCACACATCCAAGCTGAAGGGTCAGAATAAAATCCCAGAAAGGCTTTACACAGATAAGGACTAACTCTCTGGAAAGAAGCTTAGACAATCACATTACCTTTTTAGGAAACTAGAAAATCCCAAAGGCATCAGTGGATGTAGGAAGCAGCAACTGAACAAAAAGGAGTCTCAGAATATGAGTAGGAAAGAATCTCAAGAGCCACCTCATCCAACCCATTCCTAAAAAGGAATCACTATTATAGCTATAAAGAGGCCAATGTAACTGGCTCCACAGGTGTTGTAAACTAAAATATACAATACAATATGATATAACAACCATTTATTCAGCACCTATTTTTTATTATGTTGAAGGTCTTATCCCAAGCATGGGAATAAAAAGAAAGGCTGTAAAACAGGTTAAAGTGAGTAAGTTCTTGAACTGCCATAGTGGTCATCTGAGTGAAGAGACCACATGTCCAGGAGAATTAGTATGAGTGCTTGCCAAGATGAGGGTCCTTTTCATTCATTCTTTCCTTTGTTTATTTGTTTACTCATTTATTTTTATTTATTTATATTTTATGTTGATGCCCCAAAGATTTAACCTGATTCTGTATGAGCTCAGAGTTTCAGGTTCTTGAGGACAGTTACCACATGTGGTTGGCTCTATACTAAATTTCCAGAATCTTGATTTACATAAGCTATTTTCAACAACACCTCTCTCATCTCACACTCAGAAAGTTTAGATTTTTGAACCTTCATTTAGGACTTTACATTGATATCTATGCAGTCTAATAAATGTCATCATGTTAAATTCAGTTCATTATTCTATCCTATAAAGATCTCTAAGATTCCTGTCCTGACCTTGTCATTCAGTGAGTTAGCTATCACTCCCTTAAATCATCCAGCAATTTGATAAGCATATCATTTATGCTTTCATCTAAGTTATAGATAATAATGTTAAAATGTACAGGTCCAAGGACAGATCCCAGAGGCTTTGAACTAGAAAACCTCTTCCTCTTGAGGAATTAATGAATGTTCTATAGGTCTGAGAATTCAAATTATACTCTTTTTACAAGGTTTCATGGGAATTTATCTGACTTTTGTACATCCATAAGCTATGAGTTCCTGAAAGGGTAGAATCGGTCTTTTGACAATAGTATCTTCAATTAACAACTTAAAGAATATCTTTCCCAAGAAAATCATACTCATAAATCTCAGAACAGAAGGACCATCAGAATATATTCTATATCCACTATACATAATATCCTCCCTGTTCTACCTGCTAATCTTTCAAATATTTGAAGAATGCTATTAAGCCCTGACCCATGTAATTCTGCAACTTAAAAAGTTACTAATGGTCTCTTAATTACTCAATTCAATGTCATTTTCTTTGTATCTTCCTCAATTTCTCTGCAGCATTTGACATTGGTGACGATATCTACCTCCTGAATAATCTGCCCTTGGTTTTTTTCTGACATTGGCCTTCCTTGATTCCCTTCCTATTGAAATGGTCACTCATTCTCGGTCTCTTTTGCTGGATTGTCATCCATGTCCTGTCCCCTAAGAGTCAGCACTTAGACTGCCTGCCATGCAACAGGAGTTTACTAAATATTTGTTAACATGATTTTATCATCCAGAACTTTCCTCTTCTCCTGCAGTGTGAGTTCTTTCAATAATCTCATTAGCTTCCAAGGGTTCAACTATCATCTCTATCTTTTCTACATATCTAGCCCAAGTCTTTTTCCTAATATCTAATACCATATCACTAACTACCTACTGGATATTTCCAACTGGACAGCCTGTGATGAATATCTAGAATTCAAATTACTCATTATCTTTCCCCAGAATCTTCCCTTCCTCCTCAATTTCCCTCTTTCAGTTGATGACACCACAACCCTTTCAGTTAGTCAGATTCACAGTTTTGGAGTGGTTCTTGACTTTTTTTCTTTATTACAACTCCAATAATTCAATCCAATACAGTATTCAACTCCAGTATACCAAGTTTTGTTCAATCTCCTCTCACAACATTTTTCATGTGTTCCCTTTTCTCCACTCAAGAGCTACCACTCAAGTTCAGGCTCTTAGTAATTATTACCTGGACTTTTGAAATGGCATCCTAATTGGTGACCCTGCTTCCAGTGTCCCTTCTCCAACCCATCCCCTCATATTTGCCAAATGGATATTCCTAATGCACAAGTCCCACCAAGACAATTAAGAAGCTCTAGTGCCAAACTCATCTGTTTGGCATTTAAACCCCTTTACAAATCTATTTCCAGATTTCTGTCCAATTGGTTTATATATTATATTTTATCACCTATCTTTGTGCCATTGAATAAGGTGCCCTACATATATGGAAGGCAATTCCTCTTTACTTCCACACATAGAAACCCAACTTCCTTCGAGGTCATACTTGAGGTAAACTTCTCCACAAGATCTATCCTGATTCTGCCAGTTAGTATTCTCTATCCCAAATGAATTAGTTTGTATATAGTTTACATTTTCTTATCTATGGTCATATTTTCCCTTCCATTAGAATGAAAGTTCCCTGAGGGCAGGATCTTCTTCATATTTCCAGATCCTATTTAATTGACTGGCACATGGCAAGTTCTTTTTAATAAATGCTTCTACATTAAATCAATGAATATCTTCCTTGCTCTAGGCTCATTTCTTTCCTCATATAGCATGGTTCAAATTCCTTAACCTTCCTAGTCTTCCTAACTGGACTTTTTTTTAACTTTTATTTTATTTTATTTTTTTTTTTAAATTAATTTTTATTAAAGATATTATTTGAGTTTTACAATTTTCTCCCCAATCTTACTTCCCCCCCCCCACGCCCCACGGAAAGCAATCTGTCAGTCTTTACTTTGTTTCCATGTTGTACCTTGATCCAAATTGGGTGTGATGAGAGAGAAATCATCTCCTTAAAGAAGAGAAGAGAAGTCTAAGAGGTAACAAGATCAGACAAAAAGATATCTGTTTTTTCCTAAATTAAAGGGAATAGTCCTTGAACTTTGTTCAAACTCCACAGCTCCTTATCCGGATACAGATGGCACTCTCCTTTGCAGACAGCCCCAAAATTGTTCCTGATTGTTGCACTGATGGAATGAGTGAGTCCTTCAAGGTTGAACATCACTCCCATGTTGCTGTTAGGGTGTACAGTGTTTTTCTGGTTCTGCTCATCTCACTTAGCATCAGTTCATGCAAATCCCTCCAGGCTTCCCTGAAATCCCATCCCTCCTGGTTTCTAATAGAACAATAGTGTTCCATGACATACATATACCACACTAACTGGAAATTTTAAGATTGATCAATATCCTCCCTAAAACATAGGCTCTAGAAAAATAGAAAATCTTAAAAAAAAAACACCCTCTGCCTATAGCTGAAAGCAGTGGTACTCTCTCACCTCTGTCATTTTCAACAATTTCCACTAATGAATCCACTACTAATATTAGCTTCCTTGCCTGTCTTATCAGATAGATCTAACTTTTCATTTTTCATCATTATCTCATCCAATCTAAGCAACTCTCCTCCTTTTTATATTTTCCTGCTCTTTTCCACAATCTGTCAAAAACAAACATGGCAGATGTGGAAACAAAGGCATGACAATTGAGACACTGTGACACAAAGCAGGTAATGGATGAGCCTTTCTATTTCTGGGATCCAGTTCTCTTGATTCCTATTATAATTCTCTTCCCACAAATATAAGTGCTTTCATTCAAAATACCATAAAGAAGGGAAATATCTGGCCCAGACCACAGAACTGGAATTTTAGTTTATGTCTTGACTCAATGAATTTACTTTTGCTATTTTATTAACTCAATATCTCCAGTTCTTTTTTTTTGGACTTATTTGCATTTTTCCTTGTTTTAGTCTTTTCCAAATTATGCCTCAGCAGGTGAAAGTGATGAGGTTTTTAATAGAAATTTTGGATTATACCAATAACATCTTCCTAGTGGTTTTAATAATCAAAGGAAAACATCTAGTTTGCAGTAGAATATTCATGAAGTAATTGTTGAAACAATATAGTCTCGATTTGAGTTGGAAGACTTATTTTCCAACTGTTTCTATGAACTAAACATAATAATGTTTCCTTCTAGTGTTGGCTGTTGTCTATACTTATTCAGAGATCTCTGAATGTGTGGGTGGGGCATGAATATGCATTTTATCTGGAATGCTAAGAGAAGGAAAATTCAGACTTTTTGTTTGTTTTGCTACTTTTTGATCATTTACAATCTTACCAAGGCTCTCTAACTTGTCAGTGGGATTAACTTTAATGTCCCTATAATCAATCTAAGAGAATATTGGAAATCAGGATCCTGTAGGCATATGTCCACTTTTTGGAATACTATTACTAGTGTATTAATATATAGCAAGAAAATGGATCCCCGTAATAGATATTCATAAACTCTCCATGATACCTGGCTCAGGACAGCACTGGATTTAAAAGTCCTGGGACACAGACTGAATCTTAATCACCTACTACCTGCTTAAGTGTGCAGAATCTGCAGGCTGAATTTCCTACTAAGCTGTGAGCTCTGAAGATGAATATTAAATTAGGATTTGGGAAGGAGGGTGTGCTTCTTCCATAGAAAAGCACTTTTATTTTAACATTTAATTATGGAGCTGTGCCACAGAAGAGCTTTTGAGCTGGTTGCCATTAGAAACTGAGTCATACTTGTATGACTTGTGGTCACACTGCAGTCCCTGCCTCCATCCTCCACTCTCTCACTGAATTGAATGACCTTAACAAGGTTGACTGAGCCGAACTTTGAGGTGGGGCAGCATTTTCTGGGACTGAACTGCACTACTCTAGATATATCAAAAAAAAAAAAAGGGGGGGGGGATTATGCTGAGGGCAGAAGGGAGTTCTTGCTGACAGAACTTTCCAAGCAAGCATCTCATTACAAAAGCTAGGAATGTAGAAGAAGAAGAATATTTTTAAATCTGCTTAAAGGGGAAAAAAAGACAAGAAAGTTTCCATTCAGTTCTGAAAGCTATGAGGGGCTCTATTGTACATCATGAGAAAATATTTTGGGCAAAATCTAAGAAAAGAAGAGCCATGATCCAAAAATGGAGGGTTTCTTATCACCAAATTCACATATTGATGCAGTTGGACAAAGATGATTAAGAATCTGCTATGTGTAGATAACTGTGATAGATGCTGAGGAAAATATTCAATTTCCTGGCATTCAAGGCTTGATACAATTTGACACCAACTTCTCAACCTATCCATTTATCCTTTATCCTCCATTTCGTGTTCACTATGCTTCAGTCAAACTGGACCTTTCATTGTTTCCCAGGCACTGTGAACTTTCTCTTTCTGTCTTTGTTCAGAAGACACACATCATTTGTGAGCTATGTGATATGTATATACTTCTTCAATATTCAGTTCTTATAGTTTATCCTACTACAAAGAGC
Source organism: Macrotis lagotis (assembly GCF_037893015.1). NCBI lineage: Eukaryota > Metazoa > Chordata > Mammalia > Peramelemorphia > Peramelidae > Macrotis > Macrotis lagotis. Next base: position 126,898,677 of record NC_133663.1, on the reverse strand, counting down.
AAATCAATTAGCCAAAACCATTATTAAATGTCTATTATGTGTCAGTCATTATTCTAGGTATCAGAAAGACAAATACAGAGAATGAAGCTATCTATCCTTGCTCTAAAGAAGCTTACCTTCTATGGGAGAAACAAGGAGATACACAAGATACAGAATAAAATACAAAGAGAGCAGATGCAAATAAATGCAAAGTAGTTTGAGAGGGAAGACACTAGTATTTGGGAGAGGTGGCAATCAGGAAAGACTTCATGTAGAAAGAGGCACTTGAATTATCTTAACGGAAGAGACTGAAGAGGGAGCATATTCCAGGTATGAGGGACAGTCAGTGCAAGGACAGAGAGAGATTCAAGTGTGAAGAATAGAGGGGATAATTTAGGTGGATAACAGAATATGGAAAGGAGAGAAGGGTACCATATTAAGGCTGGATATTACAGCATTAAACAGCTAGGTGGTAGATACAATGTATAGAGTGCCAGACCAAGAGTCAAGAAGACTAATATTCCTGAGTTCAAACCTGACTTCAGATGCTTTATAAACGTGTAACTCTGAGAGAGTCACTTAACCCTGTTTGCCTCAGTTTCCTCATCTGTAAAATGAACTGGAAAAAAAATGGCAAACCCCTCCAGTATCTTTGCCAAGAAAATCCAAAATGGGACAGACATGACTGAAACAACAAACAGTAGCAACAACAAAATTAAAGCTGGAAAGATAAGTTGGAAATAGAACATATAAGACTTTTAAAAGTAAACTCAGAACTTTGTATTTAATTGTAGAAGCTATAAAAAAAGCCACTAGGATGTATTGATTGACAAGGTCACATCTGAACTTAAGAAAAAAAATCATTTTAGCAGCTTGATAGAGAATGAATTAGAGAGGAAAGAAACTTCCGGCAGAGTCTAATTATAAGGATGATGCAATAATCCAGGCAAGAAGTGATTAACTAAAGAGGTAGCTGTGCAAAGGAGACAGATGTGAGAGATGCTGGGGAGATAGAAATGGCAAGATTTGTCAACATGAGGATGAACCTTCAAATATAAACCTGAGAGGCAATAATGATGGCATCTTTGAAAGAAATGGAGGATTTGGGGAGAGAGATGACTGTTGTCTAAAGCTATTAAGTCCTATTTTGGACACATTGCATTTAAAGAAGTCTCTGGGATATCCAGTTTGAAATGTTCCATAGGCAGCTGTTGGTGCAAGACCAGAGCTCAGGGGAAAGACTGGGCATGGATATATAGATCTTTGATCCATCTGCATAAATATCAGTATTAAATCCATGGGAACTGATACAAGATAGGGCATTTAAAGAGATAAAGGATAGAGAGCCTTGAAGAAAACCTTTGAAGGGGTACGGATAGATCTACAATGATAAACGATCAGTCAGCAAAGGAGACTGAGAATGACCAGGCAAGTAGGAAAAGAAATAAGAGAGAGTATGTCATGCAGTGCTAGAAAGGATCAAAGGACCACAGATTAGGACTGAATATTTGTTACTGCCCTTCCTGTACCAGAAACTGGCACAGGACATATTCGGAAAAGCCAACATCTCTGATTCCAAAGCCAAGGCTTTTATTTTTTCCACCACATATCCTTTAAAATAAGAATTCAGTTTATTCATTTTTCAAGTAGGACATCAACTGAAGATTCATTCAGTTTTATCAAGGTCAACAGGAACTCTAAATGATAGAAAATGTGCTTAATATCTAAACATCATATCCTTTTCTTCAATAGCATTCTTCACGAAAGCATTCAAATGTACTTTAAAAATTAATTTAAGAATGGATTTAACTTTAAATTTCTTATTTTACTGAAGTATGAGAACATCAGGAATCTTATTTATTTCCAGATAAGATCAACCTTTCATCTTTTTCTCTCAGCATGACAGTTGCAAAATAACTACATTCTAGCATTCAAGAATTAATGGAAAAGTAGAATCTCTGGCATGAGCAGTTCCTGCCAGAAAAACTTGTGCATCCTGCAAGAAACAGAGTGTGTTCTTCTCAAGAGTCTACTTTGAAAGTAATAGAGGAAGTACTTTTTAAAAATATATTCTAAAGAAAAGGAAGTTAATGGATAAAAAAGGGAATATTGGCAAGAAAAAAGATGGGAACCAAAAAAAGATGCTATCGAAATTCTGCTTCTGGTAAAAACAGAATCACAAATAAAGAAGGTCGATTAGTAGATTTTTGACAGCTCCATAAATTGGAAGTGGAGAGAAATACTAGCTTTCATTTCTAAAAAGTAGCTAATGTTATAAACTTGAAATTATAGAAAATGTTTATACACTCTACCTGGCCTCTCCTTTTTTCTCCCTCATTTTCATGAGAATATGTTTTTACAGAAAGTCTGAGTGGATTTGCTACACATTGACAAATACTATGATTCTCTTAACTTGATGGTAGGAGAACTAGTAGGTGAAAATGCAGAGAATAAACATGTAGGGCTTTAGGGGGAAATCAGTTGTGGGGAAAAAACTGTGAATTTCCTAAGATAAGTAAGATTTCTATAGCCTATATTTTAGAAAATAAAATATAATAGCGTATATTTTAGAAAATAAAATAAAAATGAAAGAATTTTAAATGGTAAGAAAAGTGATTTAAATTGGACATTTATATTATCTTCTCTGTATAGTAAGGCATATTCAAGTGAAGTACTATGCAGATTTCCTCATCTTTTTTGGGAATACATGACATCCAAGTGCCAAGAGGAAAGTATCATTGAACCCTTAAGAGAATAAAGAATTCTCCCCCAATGAACATACACTCCTGAAATCTCAACCTCTCCTCTTCGGGGACAGAACTCCACCCCAGTGCTCACTGCAAGACAGCATTTTTCGTCTTTGGGGTGTCCAAGCTGTTTTTACAACCACATGAAGCAAGGCTGTGGTCCTAGCCCATATTGCATCATGAGGGTTTTCCAGGATTTTCAAAAACTTGGTCAATAAAGTGACAACCTTGGCAAGTCCTTTTTTTCCAACCAGTTAAGCAACTAAGGAATTGGGGGTTGGGGGGAGATTGTGATGTTCATTGCCTGTGGGGAGAGTGCTCAAAATTAAAGACTTAGATCTTTGGAGTTTAGGGTTCATAGCTCTAGAACATCTTATTTTATAGATGAGAAAACTGAGACGCAGGGCAATTAAGGGACCAGAAGCTAAGACTGAACAACTAATTATAGAATTTATGTACTAGATGGAGATGAGAAAAAGAAAGAAAGAAAGAAAGAAAGAAAGAAAGAAAGAAAGAAAGAAAGAAAGAAAGAAAGAAAGAAAGAAAGAAAGAAAGAAAGGAAGGAAGGAAGGAAGGAAGGAAGGGAGGGAGGGAGGGAGGAAGGAAGGAAGGGAGGGAGGAAGGAAGGGAGGGAGAGAAAGGAAGAAAGAAAGGAAAAAAGGGAGGAAGGAAGAGAGGGAGGGAGGGAGGGAAGATGGAAGGGAGAGAGGGAAGAAGGAAGAAAATTAAAAACAAAAACCACACAAAATAAAACAATAATAATAATAATAAAACCTCTAGTCTCTTGCTGATATATTCATAAATTTTAAAAGAGCTGATTACCTCTTTTCTTTTTGGAGTGACTTGTTTTGGAAGAACTAGAAGTTTCAAAGCAGGAAGACCAGCACCCTGTCTATTGTTCTTAGGTTATTCCTGGTCATCTGGATTGGGTAATTCTGGTAGACTTCAGACTGATGTTCCCTAGTTCCTATGAACCATCTATGCTCTGGTAGGCTCCTGACTCTGGTCCCTGAAGTTTCTCTACTCTTTGTAAAATTCAGATTTCCTCCATTCATAAACTACTCTCACTAGTATCTTCAAAGTCTATGTTCTCCATCTATCAATTCTGGCTCTCTCCGCAGCATTTTTAGAGTGCTGAACCTGGTGTCAGAACAAATCATCTTCCTGAGTTCAAATTTGACCTCAGACATTTGCTAACTGTGTGATCCTGGGCAATCCTCTTAACCTTTGCCTCAGTTTCTTCATCTGAAAAAATGAGCCGGAGAAGGAAATGGCAAACTACTCTAGTATCTTTGCCAAGAAAACCCCAAAATAGGGGGCAAGAAGAGCTGGACATGACTGAAACGGCCCTTTTGGAGTTGCCTAATAAATTACATATGTCTGACATCATTGTATCATTCTGCAATGTGGAATCCTGACACAGTTCCCTGTCAATTTGACAATAACAAAATGTTTACAAAATGTGAAAGAAGACCAATCTCCTAAGACTTGTAAAACGTAATAATTGCTACCCACTTTTGCTGTTTTGTGTAGCAGAAGTAATGCTATCAAAACAGATCTAGAAAGGATTGCTAAGGAATATGAAAGCTGGCACAATAAATGAAAGTTGGCATAAATAAATAACCCATAAAGCACAGGTGACCTTTTCTTAAATGAAGGAATCAGAAGAAGTGAAGAGGTGATTAAGAAGATAGGGGCTGAGAATGAGAATTGGATAACCAGTTTATGGTTTAAAACACAAGAATAATAGACTTTGGGGCAGCTAAATGGAGCAGTGGATAAAGCACCAGCTTTGGAGTCAGGAGAACCTGAGTTCAAATCTGACCTCAGATACTTAATAATTACCTAGCTGTATGACCTTTGGCAAGTCACTTAACCACATTGCCTTGCAAAAAAGCAAAAAATAAAACAAACAAACAAACAAAACAAAGATTTTTGTCCAAGTGCAATAATGTAACTAATAATAATTGGTAAAAATGTAAAAAAAATTACAAATCTAATCAAAAGGGTTTAAAATAAAAAATAAAAGAAAGAAAATTCTGGGGGCAGCTAGGTGGTGCCATGGATAGAGCACTGGCCCTGGAGTCAGGACTACCTGAGTTCAAATCCAGTCTGAGACACTTAATAATTACCTAGCTGTGTGGCCTTGGGCAAGCCACTTAACCCCATTGCCTTGCAAAAACCTAAAAAAAAAAAAAAAAAAAGAAAAAAAAGAAAATTCTGTATATCACCAAAGCAAGATAAAATAAAGATTAGTTACAATGTTGAAAGAATAGGAGAAGAGATGCCAACAAATTTGCAAAATATACAAAAAGGAATTGGCAATAAAAGTCAATATAGTTTTACATAGTTATTCAGACTCTTAGTATCTCTTGCCTAGGTTATTATAACATCCTCTTAATTGGTCTAACTGCCCTCAAACTTGTCTCTCCCATTTCTACTCCATTCTCCACATGATTGACAAGGTGATGTTCTTTCAGCAAAAATCTGACCATGTCACTACCCTGATCATAAACTTTAACAGCTTCCTATGACACCTAAAATCAAATGTAACAAGCTCCACCCATCATGTTGGGGGCCTTCTTCCCTTCCTCCTGGTTTTTCAAGGTTATAAGTGGAGTATTAGGTCTTTCTACCTATCATGCCTCATCTTTACCACATGACCATCCCTTCTTTTCTGACAATTCATTTATATTTTTGCCTTTTATTTTTCTTCAACATTCTTTGTTGAGTTTCTATTGTAATCTTTTGGGAAAAAAGTATATTTTTAAGTATTTAAGTTATTTCAACCAGCATAAATCTGCTCAAAAACAGTTTAAAAAGAATTATTAGCCCACATATACTTAGAGGGGAGGAAGTGCAGAGTCCAGTAGTCAAGGACTGAGGAAGAAGTCAGTGAAATGATTTAGCAGTAGCTAAACAAGTTACCGAAGGCAGAGATCTCCTGTTCTGGACACTGCAGTGTTGTTTTTTTTTTCCAAATACAGTATTCAACTTATGCAAAACTCTTGAACTTCATGTCTCCATATGTGATAGATTCTCCAAAAGAAACATTAAGTACATTTTCATTGACTTGAAAATTCACACCAATTTATGCATATTTACCAATATGCTTATTTTCCTTAGACTCTTGGTCATCACTGCTTTTTTTCTATTTATCCTTTCATCACTAAGTGAAAACTGTACATGCATTAATCAGGAGAAAATGTATTGTTTCCCCAGCAAACACCAACTGCTATGAAAACTGAACAAAAGGAAACTTTCATTCAACAAGTATTAAAACAGGAAAGGCAAGGTATATTCTTATTTTTTTTTTTTTTAGGTTTTTGCAAGGCAATGGTGTTAAGTGGCTTGCCCAAGGCCACACAGCTAGGTAATTATTAACTGCCTGAGGCCGGATTTGAACTCAGGGATTCCTGACTCCAGGGCCGGTGGATACCTTACCACCTAGTCGCCCACGAGGTATATTCTTAAAAGTATATTCATACACACACAACAACACATATACACATACAAACTGATGCAAACATACCCCAAAACAGGCCTGGGTTGCATTCTAAACAGGTGAACCAACACTAATTTTAAAAACTGTGAACTTATTTAAGAGGGATATCCACACAACTAAATATTTAGGGTAAAAGAAAAAAGCAAATGATCAGAGGAAACAACAAAGAAACAAGCAAACAAACATCTACACTCTGTTTTTGGTTTGTTTTTGTTTTGGGGTCAGAAAATAGCAATTACTTGAAAGGGAGAGTTTTTCCCTGAATTACCTTCATAATTGCCTTAATTTTCTACTTCACTTTTTTCAGTGGTGATCAGGATACCCTGTGTTGTTGTTATTACATCATTACACTTTATGAATTCAAAGGGAGTTTCAAACAGCAAAAATAGAACTACAGTAACATTTCATTATCCATAGGTCATTTATTGAATAAACATCCAACTAGAACACAGCAGTGAAACTGAAAAGAAAAAAAATAATTTTTCAAAACCTATCCTCTGCATGGGCAAAAAATATGTAACAAAATCTTTAACTCAATCTTATGCACCTTACTCATAGGCAAGTCCTTTGGGGCCTTACTTAGAACCTATGTTCAAAACAATTCTAGTAAGCTTTGTTGGGTTTTTAAGTCCCTATTAACTTAGGAGAATTGATTTTTATTTGGAAAAAAATATGGTAACCATAACTATAGAGATTAGTTACTATGTATAAAGAAGTTCCCCTGTGAAAATACATTATGAATTCTAATTTGGGAAATCTGGAGCACATCCTCTCTTACCCAAGCAGTAGTGGGAGGGAGCTCTCCTTCCCCTGTGCCCAGTTGGCAGTGGGAATGGGGTCTCCCAGATCTCTAAGGCACTGGTTTTAGCTCCTCAGTCTTGTGAATCAGACGTTAGCAGGCTGGGAGAAAAAACAGGATTAGAGACTGGAACAGGATCCTCTGAGGTAATAAAAAGGAAGGGACTTTAATGAGCCAAGGGTAAAAATCTCTGATATGGGACTTCCTGTCAATGTAACCCTCCAAGGAAAGTCTGTCGGACTTTACTTTTTTTTCTTTTGTTTTCTTTTGTTGCCTGAAGGATTCACAGAATTACTACTTTTCAACCACCAAGGGTTAAAAGGCTCCCTTAAAAAAAATTAATAGACAGAATAGAAAAAGTTGCTGATGAAGTTTATTACTGCATTAAAGTCTGGAACAAAATTAATCTTTTAGAGGAAAAGGAGATTCAAGTTTCCCTGAACTCTGAAGCAAAGAACAGGATATCTAGTCTGGTGAGGAAGAGGCTAAAGTCAGAGGTTAGGGGTTAAGACTGGAGAAATACCATTTTAGATTGTTCCTGGGCAGCCTTCCTACCAGTATTATCCATTGTTTGTGGAGGCAGGTTAATCTCAAAGAGGATATCCTTTTTTGACCAGAGTGCTTCGTTTCTCTTCTGGGATCTTTGCCTCCCCACTCATAATTTATCCCTAATTTTATTAATGGAAGGATCTGTCTATATCTCTCAGTCCACTGACCACAGAACAGAAAAAGGGTCAGATTATTATCTCCTCAGTTAGCTTTTCACCCTTGTGTAAATGCAGAGATGACAAAAGTCAACTTTTGCTTAAAATGTATCTAAATGAAGGATGATCAAAATTGACTCAGGCTATTTGCAACAATATAAATGTAAGGATTTTAAAAAGCTAATACTTTAATAAAAAGATTTTTTTAATGACATGGGGTGTGGTAGGGGAACTTTAAAAGTGTCAATATTTGGAAAACAAAAAAATGTGCATACCCTTTGATCCAGCAATACCACTATTGGGTCTATACCCTGAAGAGATTATAAAAAAGGGTAAAAACATCACTTGTACAAAAATATGCATAGCAGCCCTGTTTGTGGTGGCAAAGAATAGGAAATTAGGTAAATGTCCTTCAACTGTGGAATGGCTTAATAAACTGTGATATATGTATGTCATGGAACACTATTATTCTATTAGAAACCAGGAGGGATGGGAATTCAGGGAAGCATGGAAGGATTTGCATGAATTGATGCTGAGTGAGATGAGCAGAACCAGAGAAACATTGCACACCCTGACAGTGATCAACCTTGATGGACTTGCTCATTCCATCAGTGCAACAATCAGGGACAATTTGGGGGTATCTACGATGGAGAACACCATCTTTATCCAGAGAAAGAATTGTGGAGTCTAAGCACAGACCAAAGACTTGTACCTTTAATTTAGGGGAAAACCCCCCCGTTATTTTATTATGTAATTTTGCTATCTCTTATACTTTATTTTTCTTCCTTAAGGATATGATTTCTCTCTCATCACATTCAACTTAGATCAATATATACCGTGGAAAAATGTAAAGACTGGCAAATTGCCTTCTGTGGGGCAATGGGGGGGGACAAGATTAGGGGAAAAATTGTAAAACTCAAAATAAATGAAATCTTTAAAATTAAAAAGGCAATACTTGATGTGTGGTTAGGTGAGTACAAAAAGTAGATATAAGTCAAATAGAGATGGAGAAGGAAAGAAGGAAATAGAAATATGTTAAGTACCTACTATGTGTTGGTCATGGTGCTAAGCACTTTACAAATCTCTGTTTTCATCCTTCCAATAACCCTGAGAGATGGGGTAAAGTTATTAGCTCAATTTTACAGATGAGGGAACTGAGATAGACAGAGGTTAAATAATACCCAGCATCACACTAGCTAGCTAATTTCTGAGAGTCTTCCTGATTCCAGGGCTATCTACTGTACCACCAAGTTGAACTTGGAAGAGCTTTTAAAGAAAGTAAGAATAGAGAAGCTAAAACAAAACAATAGAGAACAAAAAATTAAGCATAGAATAAGCTACTTGAGTCTAAAATTGGGGTTATGAGCTTGATAAGAAAACACAAGAGGAGGGCTGGAGGGACACAACCATGAAGACAAAGAAATCTAAGTTCCCAGAATACCATAGAGGCTAGTTCCTGGAATATTAATAGGAGAAATTCAAGGAATTTTGCTAAGGCAGAGATGAGCAATTTTGCCCTGAATTTGAAGGACACACTTGAAATTTACTCAAAAAAAAGACTTCAATTTTTGCAGTGTTTAGAGATGAGCCTGGTTCTGGGGTGAAGTAGGGAGAGAGAACAGTCAAGGTCAAAGCTTCTTGGAGGAGTGATAGTCTCAAGGCACAGATAAATGCTTTAATAACCTGTTAGAACTATCAAGTCAGTAAAATGTGTTCCTCCAAATTACCTATTCTTAATGCATAAAGTTTATACCCAGAGATCCCTTTGCATTATAAGAAGATGTCTTTTGCACATATACAAAGTATGGTAGACTAAGTATTTTTAATCTGAAGAAGTCTCTCCATGAGATGAATGACTTAGGAGATGTGAGGTTTTTTTTAAGGTCTTTCTCACAAATGGTATCTGTGTGGGAGTCCCTGTTTGGGACTTGAGAATAGTAAAGTGGTTAAACCACTGAGTCAAAAAGGGCTCGGTTCTGGGACTGTCTTAGACACTCACTGGCTGTGTGGCTCTAGCCACTCTGTGACTCAGTTTCCTCACCTATAAAATGAGAGAGCTGGATTGAATGACCTCTCCCCCTAACCTCTGACTTTAGCCTCTTCCTCACCAGACTAGATATCCTGTTCTTTGCTTCAGAGTTCAGGGAAACTTGAATCTCCTTTTCCTCTAAAAGATTAATTTTGTTCCAGACTTTAATGCAGTAATAAATTTCATCTATATATAGATATTATCTATCTATCTATCTATCTATCTATCTATCTATCTATCTATCTATCTATATAAGTTCATCTACATAGTAAGCCGTTATTCATCATTAATTTCCTTAGCATGAGTTTGTTTATCTTAACAGAGGCAGTGACTTAACAAGGACCTACAGCAGCAGAGCAGAAGTCATGGAAGTTAAGAAAAAGGAAGGAGATGAAGAGAAGGAAGTGTAGATTATAGAATATTGCTTTAGTGAGACACCACAATGAAAACTCTTAGCAGCACCAGAACATAAGCCACTTGGGCAAGGAGGAGAACATCAAAGACAAACTTCATCTAATGTTGCCAAGATCCTTCCCTGTATGCAGAAAAATCATGGCAAATGATGCATACAGGAATATTTAGCTGTTCTCCCATGTCCTTCCAAGCATGTGCAGAGAACACAATGATATAACAAAACTAAAACTCTAGAGTAGGGTATCTTCATTATTTCCAAGTTATGCAAGCAGAACTTGAAATAGTGGACTCCCTCCTTCACCCCCTTAATATGTGTCTTTATACGTAGGAAAATAGGTCAACATGGACTTTAAGGTTAGTCTCAAATGGAAAAGGAGGACTTGGGTCCAAATACTGCTTCAGACACTCACTATCCACTTAAACCCTCTGTGATTCAGTTTCCTCATTTTTTTAAATGAGATTGTAGCCGCTAGCTACTTGAGTTCAGACTCAGGAGTGCAAGAGTGGAAATAAAACAAAAATTTATTAAAAGAAGTTACAACACATAGGAAGGGATATATATATATATATATATATATATATATATATATATATATATATATATAGAGAGAGAGAGAGAGAGAGAGAGAGAGAGAGAGAGAGAGAGAGAGAGAGAGAGAGGGATCTCCACCCAATTTGAGCAGCCTTTAAGATTACAAATTGTTTCTGTTACAATCATAATTCTCTACTTTTAGTCAATTTACATCTCGAGTAGGGGTAATCAATTTACATCTCTACCCAATTTCTACATCCACAATTCTCTTCATCTTTCCTCTGCATCAAGAGGATTAGATTGTATCACTCCTAAAGTCCCTTTCAGCAACTCTACATTTATAATCCTATAATCCATGGTTAAATTATCTAACCTCTCTGAGACTCAGTTTCCTCCTTTGTAAAATGAGTGGTTTGGATTGGATGACCATTCTAAGAAGAAAATGGGCTAAATCAAATGGATGTTATGAGTGGGATTAGAGGCTAAATGTTAAAGTGGGGAGAAATCATGTCAGCAACTTAGTCCTATGAGGAGACTTTGGACTGAATAAAAATAAATGAGATTTAGGTCTTCTTTCAGTATCCATCACAGAGCCCTTTCTGCCTTTTCTTGGTGATGGATAGAAGAAGAAATAGTAGGGCTTAAGCTGCCTTGTGAGGGATTTAGTTTGAACATAAGAAAAAATTTATAAGATTTGTAAATGTTGGTATGGTATAAAGAGAAGTAATAGGATAATCATCTTTCCTGTAGGCATTTTTATTTAATAGGAGAGATCTATATATTTGGAATGATTTAACTGTAGCATTGCTTGAAGAAGGAAGTCAGATCTCCTAACATTTTTTTCTGTCCTATAATTATAATCATAATTTTAGTTTTTGACCATGCAGTGCCTGAATACTTTGTAGTCTATTAGGAATAATTGCCACCTTGCCATATTAATACTATTGTTAATTTTTACTTCCACATTCATATTTGTTTCCCAGTGACAATAGGAGGCTTCTTTCATTTAGTTAGCCTCCCTGAATTACATAATGCAAGTGCTGGCATTTAAAATCTAAGGAGTGATTCTGCCTTGAACCAGATCTGCAGAATTCCATTTGATAGTCTTCCGGCAAATCAAAGATAATCAGTGTTCCCCTTTGGGACCTCAGAAACCAAACCATTTACTTTGCAGACTGTTTATCTTCTGCATTTATTATAATCATACCAATAAATAAAAGCTCTTTGAGGGCAGGATATGTTTCCTTTTCTTACCTTGGCACTTAATAAACATTTAATAAAGGCTTGAAGTGAATGGGCATTATGTAATAATGAAAATTATCACAACAATTTAAGCAACCATGCATTAGAAAATGGCAAAATATGTTAGACACAGGTCTTGCCAATCTGACACACTGTCTTTATACCATGGGGAAGATCTTGATCTACCTGTATTATCTGTCCAACTATTCTTAGGGGACTTATAAATACAAAAAATGTGTTAGTGTTTGAGGATACATCCTTTTCGGTGTGTGTGTGTGTGTGTGTGTGTGTGTGTGTGTGTGTGCATAAAAATAACTGGGACAGAAAAAGTGACCAAGGAGAGAGATACAAATCGATTACATGGGAAGATGAATGGCATTACTGTACAATTTAAGTTTTAAAGAATCATTTTGTTCTTAACTTGTTTCTAATCTATATTCATCTACCAAATGACTAAAACTTATCCTTTTTTCCCAAGATACCTTTAATAAAAAAAAATCCAGCAACCCATAGAATTCTGACACAATCACAGAAATTTCTTTCTTAGATAGGTAAAGTGGAAAACAAAGCAAAGAAGCCCTCTTCATTAACTACTGCTTAAAAAGTACTGCTGTGACAAAAGCGGATCTGTCCTGCTGGGTCCCTCCCCACCTCCCCCTCTATTACTCAGTCAGCTTGATTTGGTATAAAGTATTTGACTGAATCTTGTAGGGTTTCCCTTCAAGCTGGTGCTGGCGCCTTCTCCTACCCTTACTCCTGAAATTACATTTACTCCTAGCCCCCTAGGTCCAGACTGAGCTATCTCTTTTTAGCAGCCTTAATCCCTGTAGACGGAAGGTCCTTTTCTGTCTGAGACCCAGATTGATTCCTTAGCTTCAGACTGAAGCATCTTTCCTCAAAGCCACCTGGACCCCAGTTTTGGCAGCATTCCCTGGACTCTGCCCACAGAAATTCCCTCAACTAGCCTCTTTTCATTCTGGGTATATGGCCTGCTTCCAGCCCTTCATGACTGTGTTTCTGCAACCAGCCTCATCTGTTCCTGCTTTAAACCCACTTCTCCAGAGGGATGATTCCCTCTCTACTTCTCTCTCTCCCCAGTTCCTGCAGACTAAATCAGCTCATTCTGGGGTTCTCCCTCAGTTCTCTCTGAGCTTATCTCAGTCATCGCTGTAAATCTTCCCTTCTAGGTCATCGCCTCGAGGAAACCACCCTTCTTAAAGGAGGAAAAACATATAATGAGGATTCTAGGGAGAACAAGATATAATGGGGAACTGGAAAGTGACAGGAAAAGGGGGAAGACTGCCTCCAAAAGGGGAAAAGAAGCCTGGAGAAGGAGAACACTGGAAAGTTGAGGCAGAAATGAATGGAAGCAAAGCTGGGACTCCTCCTAAAACAGGGATCTGAGCAGGCAATTAGAAGAGACTGATCTCAGGGTTGAAGCTTCTCCAGGATGAGAAGAAAAAGCAGGTGGTAGCAAAAAAGACAAGGAATTCAGTTGTAGCCTATTCACCTTTCTCTTCTTCCATAGTAAAAATAAAATAAATAAAAATAATAAAAAGAGTTTTCAAACCAATAATTTCTGAGGTTTTCAAAAGTTTCCTTTTTTATTCATTTACTTGGCCCTACCCTCCTCTATAACATTTTAATAGAGCCATACAGTGCCTTTGGGGGTAAAATGGTAGGCTGATATGGGAGGTGATATGGTTAAGTATAAGTTTTCCTTCCCATTTTTGAGGAAGGCTGATCCTTTCCTGGAAAATGAATCCTTTTAGACTAATTTGTGTTGCATACATCTAGCTTATTTATTTCATCCTATTACTGAAAGCCAAATAAAAAGTGACCATTTTCAGCCTCTTCTAAAGCTATTCTGTCTTTTCCTTGATAGGGAAATCTTAACCCTATTGATCATTCTCTCTTCCTAGATTGGGATCTGAATGTGTGATAGCTGCTGAATTGGTGGGAAAAAAAAAAGTGTAATGCCTCAGGTTGAGACAGTTATTTGCTTAGAAAATTGAGGGAGGGGGTAGAATGAAGCACAATGATTCAGGAACAATGGACTGACTAACAAAATCTATAATCATATCAACTCAGGCTGAAGTCCTGTCATATTTCATAAATGCAGTCAGAATTGGTCAAGAGTTTGATTAGAGGCAATGAACAAAAATAATAGATATCAGAAAGTAATTTTGATGGTTTGAAAAGTCACATTGTCCTTCTGAATAAGACCTGAAAGATTGTTACTGATATAACTATTATTTCTTTTATTACTTAATAAGCACTTGTAATTCCAATAGTTGTCATACAAGACTGAGCATAGGTTCCTGTCATATGATCTAGTCTAGATTTGAAATGAAACATATGATATTATATTTAAATTCAACTCCTCAGATACCAGTGAGAATACTCAGGACCCTACTTTACCCATGAGCCCCAGAAACAGCAACATCTTTTCTTAGGCTACAAGCCTTCCCTTCTAGCCTAACCCTCAGAGTCATTATCCAGGAGAACAACTGTTTTTAGCATATGCATCTAAAGATATTGAACTACTCTTTCCCACCTCAAGCTACTGAAGACTGGAGAAAAAACTCTATCTTTATGGCAATGTGGTAGGAAACTGGTTTGCAGAAGCAAAAAAAGATAGTATAAATAGATAACCGATTTAAATAGGATTTTCATTGAAACAGCTAAAAATTAGTGTAAGTAAAGACAAAAGAGATAATATAAGCAGCAAAAGTATATATAAATACAAAGTTAAAACCCCAAACCCGGAAAATATGGTCCATTATGTTTATTAGAGATAAATGCAGTGCTTTACTGATGCAAAGCAAAAACTAATGTATTTGCTGCAAATAAAAATATTTTAGTTGAAGATAACTTGAAACTTAATAAGTTGATATGATATCATCAAAATGTACATGAAGAATAAGTTTTCAAGATAAGAGATTCTGGCAGAGAAAAATCAATCTGCTTAAGAAACTAAATAACATTTTGAAAAACTATGACACCAAAGTAATATAAATTTCAGATAAGAAACATTGGTACTACCTATAGCAATTGATATTACTAAAAACAAAGCTTGTATCATATTAAAAGTATCTTTGAATGATTCTATTTGTAGATTATAATGGTGGGAAGGAGAATTACCCATCTATCTGAAGACCTTTAGGAACAATTAACTGAAAAAGTAAAAACTTTTTATTGTACAATGTAAGTAGTTATGACAACAGATGTTGTTAAGCACATTCCTTTGATTACATATATACAATACATTATTGAGACTAATATTTGGAAAGATTTGTAACTTTTTATACCTATTGAAGGCAATGCAACATCAAGAAAATATTTCAATACAATTAATGGACTTTTTAATGAAATGTATTCAATGTGCAAGAACTGTATTGGATTTTGCATTATTAAAGCTCCATTGATGTCAGGATATAAAGTAGGTTTCCAAGTAGTCATTAAAAACATGACCACTCATGTACTTTCCTGTTTCAACATTTTGACTTTCACCAATAATTACTTCTGGAGATTAGGAAAAATTGCAGTGTGAGAGAAGGCAGTGCATAACTATTTCAACAAAGATGAAGGAAAGACACCAAACTGAGAAATAATCAGAAAACAAAGGAGAAACCAGAAAAGGTTATTTTTCCAGTCTAAGATGAAGATTCAGCCCACAAGGACCAGAGATGAACCTATAGCTCTTCCACTCTGATTCCTGAGCAGATCTAGTACAATGACATGAACCAATAAGGGGCCTGCAAATCTGTCAATTTAGACCTATATCACCATAAACAAGTTAGCTGACAGAAAGTTCAACAACTATCTCCTGGACCTCCAACCATAGACAAACTTGCCTAGACCCAATATCACATTTAGAATCTACAAAACTCAGCTGGGGAGGGGGAAGGAATAGGAGGCAGTAATCAAACAATGCTCTAGAAATTTGTAGCTTCTTGTCCAGTACCAAACTTGAGATTCTTGAATCTAGCATTCAAATACCCAAAGAAAGGACAACTAGATGGTGCAATGATAGATGCTAGGCTTAGAGTAAGGAAGATTTATTTTCCTAAATTCAAAGTTGGCCTTATCAACTTACTAGCTGTGGCAAGTCACTTACCCTGTTTTCCTCACTTTCCTCATCTACAAAATGAATTAGAAAAGGAAATGACAAACCACTCCAGTATCTTAGCCACGAATACTCCAAATAGGATCATGAAGAGTAGGAAACAACTAAAATGATTCAACAACAATTAAAGAAAACAGAGGAAGCTCCTTAGATAGAACAAAGATCACAAACACATAAGATTCTTTCTTCCAGACGTAGGCAGAGCCTGACCCTAACACAAATTTCCAATTAAGGAAGCAATGGATGAAAGAAAGAACAAACAAAAAACATTAATGATAAGAATCTATTATGAAGCTAGGTATGCTCAAAACACAAATCTAGATATTAAAAATAACTTCAAAATATCTACATGCAAAGCCACAAAGAAAAATTTAGCTTGGATATTGACCAGGATTCCCCAGAAGAAATAAAGCAAGAATTTTTAAAAAGCTTTAGATGATATTATAAATCAAACAATAATATTAGAGGAAAGAATCAGAAAAGAAACCTAAAGCTTTAGAAGAAAGACTTAGGATAAACATTAACAGCTTAGTACATGAGGAACAAAGGTCACTCAATGTAACAGAAACCCTGAAAATTAGGATTGCCCAAATAGAACTTAATGACTTCTTGAGAAAATAAAAATAATTAAAACAAAGTCTAAAGAAGAAAAGAAGTAGAAGAAAGGGAGAACTAGATTGCTTAGTGGTTAGAACATTGCTCCTAGAGTCAGGAGGACCTGAGTTCAAATGTGGCCTCAGACACTTAATAATTACCTAGCTGTGTGACCTTGGCCAATCCACTTAACCCTGTTGCCTTGCCAACAAAAAAGAAAGTAGAAGAAAATATAAGGGGTCTTATTTAAATAAAAACTGAGGAGGAAAACAGATCAGGTAAAATAATCTAGGAATCAATGGACTATCTTAAAATCATAACATCAAAAAAACCTTATAAATTCACTGGAAGATCATAACCAAAACCTAATGATTTTGACTCATAGGGAAAATAGTTTGAGCAACCAAAATGAAAGAGTTCAAGCACCAAGAAACCTTAGTCAGGATCACAGAAAATTGGGCAGCAAACACTTTAAAGACATAGATAACTTTGAGTACTCAACAGCTTCTGTAGATAACTCCAACAAAATGAAGACTGAGAAAAAAGTTACTGGATTAGCAGTTAAGAGATCACTGGAAACCTTGGAGAGAGTAGTTTCATTCAACTGGTGAGGTTAAAAGACAGTTTGAAAAGCAGAATGACAATTACATTTTAGCAATTTGGCTATAAAATTTCAGAATAATAGCTTGAGGGGATAGTAGAGTAAAATAAAGGAATTTTTAAGGTTGCAGAAGACCTGGACAAGTTTGTAGGCGTTCCAGGAAAAATTAGTGAATGAGATTGGAAAAGGAGATTGGGAAGAGAAGAAATATTGGTTTTAAATGTCAGTTTCTATATAATCTTTGCTGGGACACATAACATCTCTGAGTCTCTTTTTTCACCCGTAAAATGAATTACTGACTTATTATTTGGAAAACAGCTTGTGAACTATAAAAGGAACTGGAATGTGAAGTGGTAATATTATTCTCTGGGCAGCTAGGTAACACAATGAATAGAGTGCTAGTCCTAAAGTCAAGAAGACTCATTTTCCTGAGTTCAAATTTGAGCTCAGATACTTACTAGCTCTGTAACCTTAGGTAAGCCAATTAACCCAGAGTATCTCTGTTTCCTCCTCTGTAAAATGAAATGAAGAAGAAAATGATAACTCATTCCAATATCTTTGCCAAGAAAACTCTAAATGGGGTCATGAAGAGTTAGACAGGACTGAAATGACTGAACAACTCTCTCTCTCTCTCTCTCTCTCTCTCTCTCTCTCTCTCTCCATATATATATATATATATATATTCATATGTATATTTTTCATTGTCTATTACTATATATACATATATTCATATATGTGTATGTATGTATGTATATTTTTCATTGTCTATCTTGGGATCATTGAAAAACTTACTACATATATATATGTATATGTATATATTAATTAAATCTATTCCCATATGAATATATACCATGCTTGAAATTTTTGCCATGAATCTTTTTTTGCTATATTTTAAATTTTTGTCAAAAAATTGGATTTGGATCTGTCATTAGAGGTTTATACTCATTATTTCCACATCCCAATATTCCTCAATAATTTTATCAGATTACTTTTTAAAAATATTATTTTTCCCAATTATATGTTTTTAGCATTATTTTAAATTTTGAATTCCAATTTCTCTTCCTCCCTTATTGAAAAGACAAGTAATTTGAAATTGGTTATATATATGTGCAGTGATGCAAAATTTATTTCCCTGATAATAATGTTGTGAAAGAAAGCCCAGATTAATAAAAATAAACAAGAAAAAAATTTTAAGTATGCTTCAATCTGTATTCAGATCACATTAGTTATGTTTCTGAAAATAGATAACATTTTTAAAAATAATAAGTCTTTTTTAATTGATTTGGATTATTGTTTCTGAGGATAAGTCATTCATAGTTGGTCATCATGCAATGTTGTTATTATCATATAAACTGTTCTGATTCTGCTCTCTCCATTTCACATCAGGTCATGTAAATCTTTTGAGGTTTTTCTGAAATCATCTTGCTCATAATTTCTTATCACACAATGTATTACATTACATTCATGTGCCACAACTTGTTCAGCCAGTTCCTAATGTATGGATATCGTCTCAGTTTCTAATTCTTTAGTACATGTTGAGTTTTTTCCCCTTTGGGAATGGGAGGAGGGGGAAAAGATAAAGAAGTATGCTATGTTGAAGGGTAAACAAGAGTTTTATAGTTCTCAAGGAGGGTGAATCAATTCACAATCCACCAAAAGGGTTATAAAAACAAAAGGTGGCATGAAAAGTAAATTCTAACCATTGGAGACAGTCTAGACAAAGCATGGAGCCAGAAGAATGGAATACTATGTGTGAGAAACCAAAAGAGGGCCAATTTCACTAGAAATTGAGTACTAGATATCAGTAAAAAATTTTAAAAAGAAAAATCTCTATCATACACTGTTTATATGTTAATTTGGAAATGTTACAAGGAAATTCGACAAAAGTTTTAATGTTTGGGTAGTATTTGACCCATTTAAACCTTTACCAAAAATGATTCTCTTCCTTTCTGTATATGTTTAAAGGAATCTAATATTGATTGTTTTTTATTGATTTACTGCATGCTCATGTTGACTTTAACTTTTTAAGTTTAGTATTACATTTACTCATTTCAGATTATTTTATGTTGATTTAAAAGATAAAGGCTTTGAAAGTTATTTGTGCTCTCTTAATACTGCCATTCTCAAATTATTTTTAGCAGTGGAAGAACCCTTTAGTTCAAACAAAATTGTGGCAGAACTTTGTAGTAAAATCCTCTAAAATTATCTTTTTAATGCCTATTAACAAACAGTGTGCGTTTCATTAAAAAAACAAACAACTTTCAGAGTTTCTTGCAACACAGTCTGAGAAATAGTATTTTAAATGATTTTAGCCAATCTCTGGTTTCCAGTTATCCATGTGTCTTAGATTAATTGGTTTGTGTGTACCAATAGTTTATTTTTCAAAGGAATCCCTTGCCCACTTTCAATTAGTGTCTATTTTTCAATATCTTCATTACTTTGCCTAATTGCTCAAGATATCTTTTCTTCATTTTTCTTGCTAAAACTAGATTTTAATTGCTTGATCCTTCTTTGGCAATCTGTATACTGTAGTTGAATTGTTGCAGTATTCCACCTAAAAAGAAAACCACAGTATTTTACTTCTACTCATCTTTCAACATGAGGTCCAAAGAAGTGTAATAATAAAATCATTGGCTTAAGTGAATGACTGAACATCTATTAAATTCATCCATGGCATGTACTAATGTATCCAGCAATGTACTAAGTAGGTATTGGGGGGGGTATGTAAGAGAAATGACACACATTAACTTAGTTTTTGAGTAGCTTGGTGTGGAAATATAAAGTGAAATAAAAATGAAATGAGAAAAAGTATCAATATGGCATTCTAGCAGTTTCAAAGTGACAGTATAAATTAAAATACATTAGAACTGGGGGGATATTGGATAAGGTTGTGATTAGGGTAGGTAGGGATTAATCAGAGATTCTCAGATAGAGAATTATGAATTGGATCTTAAAGAAGATAAGGATATAGAATGGTGGAAAGAAGGTAAGAACAACATTTCAAGGGAGCAAATCAATCAAGACAGAATTATATGCATGAGAAAAATGCTAGCTGATCAAATGACTTGTCTTGGTCTGAATAGTCATGGTGGTGAGTGATGATGAAAATGAAGGCTAGGTGGACAAGTAGTGAATATTGGACTAAGGAGATTAATAGAGTAAGAATCATAGGATCAGAGATTCAGTTAAATGAGACTTTAGAGATCATCATATCAAACCCTCATTTTACAGAGGAAGAAACTGAGGCCACAAGAGATTAAGTGACTTGTCCAAGATCACACAGCCAAAGTAGTTGAGGAAGAAATCAAATTCAGGTCTTACTGGCTCCAAACTTATTCACCATATCACAGTGACTCTCAAGGTTATCCATAAAGGAAAACATGTATTGAAAACAATGTGATAGTCAATTATGAGATTATTATAAAAATCTTACTAGAATGTGGAAATTAAGAGGAAGAATTAAGAGATATTATGGAAGATGTGAAGTTGAAAAGACACTGTAGTCAGTCTTTATTCTGCTAATTTACTCTAGATTTTTAATAGCTAATTTTTCTTTCATTTTGATAGTGAAATTTTTTTTCTTTACACTTTACTTGAGTGTAAAGGTGTGTAAAGTACACTGAAGTGTAAAACTGTAAAGGTTACTTTATTTATTTGCAGCAATCTTACTGCTGAGAAAAAAATTAAGTGACTTGCCAAAGGTCCCACAGGTTTTAAGTGAGCAAATAACAAAAAAAAAAGAATTTGACCATAAAAGCTAATGATACAATTGCAGAGAAGACCAAAATATATACTCAAAAGAAGATGACAATATGAAAATGGCTATCAAAAAAATTCTCAAAGAAAAAATGTTAACTGGACCCAAAGCCAAAAAGAATTCTTGGAAGAGTTAAAAAAAAAATAGAAGAATAGTGGAGGAAAAAATGAGAAAAGAAATGAGAGTGATGCAAGAAATTTATGTAAAGAAAATCAGAAGGGGCAGTTAGGTGGTACAGTGGATAGAGTACAGACCCAGAAGAAAGGAGTACCTGTGTAAAAATTTGGCCCCAGACAGTTAGCTATGTGACCCTGGCCAAGTCATTTAACCCTAATTGCCTCTTAATTTTCTTTTTATTTCTTTTTATTTTTTATTTTTAGATTTTTGCAAGGCAAATGGGGTTAAGTGGCTTGCCCAAGGCCACACAGCTAGGTAATTATTAAGTGCCTGAGGCCAGATTTGAACCCAGGTACACCTGACTCCAGGGCCAGAGCTCTATCCACTGCGCCACCTAGCTGCTCCTAATTTTCTTTGCATTAACAAAAAAGATAGAGGGAGAAAATTAACAACTTGGTAAAAAGAGGCACACCAAAAAATACCAAGGAAAATAATAACTTAAAAAATAAATGAGATACAAAAATCTTATGAGGTGAAGAACTCCTTAAAAAGCAGAATTAGTCAATTGGAAAAAATAGGCAAAACTTCTTTGAAGAAACCCACTCCTTTAAAAGACAAATAACCAACTGGAAAAAGGCTCAAAATTTCACTGAAGAAATCTTTAAAAATGAGAATTGGATAAATGGAAGTTAATGGCTCCCTGAGACATCAAGAAACAATAGAAAGTCAAAAGAATGAAAAATAGAAGAAAATTAAAAATATCTAATCAGAAAAACAACTATAGGAAAATAGATCAGGGAGAGATAATTTAAGAATAGTAGACTGGGGAGCGGCTAGGTGGCACAGTGGATAAAGCACTGGCCCTGGAGTCAGGAGTACCTGGGTTCAAATCCGGTCTCAGACACTTAATAATTACCTAGCTGTGTGGCCTTGGGCAAGCCACTTAACCCCATTTGCCTTGCCAAAACCTAAAAAAAAATTATAAAAAAAAGAATTAGTAGACTGGGGCAGTTGGACAGCACAATGGATAGAGCACCCGTCCTGGAGTCAGGAAGCCCTGAGTTCAAAGCTGGCCTCAGAGAGACTTAAAATTATCTAGCTGTGTGACCTTGGGCAAGTCACTTAACTCCATTACCTTGCAATAATAAAAAAAAATTTTTAATTACCTGCAAGTCATAATCAAAATCATAATCTATCAATAATACATGATATTAAAAATAATAAAGATAGAAATAATTAAGGAAAACTTCTCAGATGTCTTAGTTCTGGGGGGGGGGGGGCGGAATAGAAATTGATCACTTCCTGAAAGAGATCCCAAAGTGAAAACACCAAGGAATATTATAACCAAATTCTCATGATCCCAGATCAAAGAAAAAATATTTCAAGTAGCCAGAAAGAATCAATTTTAATATCATGGCATCACAATGAGTATAATACAATAGGTATGGAGAGCTTAAAATATGATATTCCAAAAGACCAAAAAAACTAGGATTACAACTTTGAGTTAGCAAAACTGAGTATAATCCTGAAATGAATATTTAATGAAATAGAGGATTTTCAAGAATTCCTGCTGAAAAGACCAGAACTGAATAGAAAATGTAACATTCAAATACAAGACTAAAGTATAAAAAGACAAACACGAATAAGTGATCATAAAGTACTTAATGAAATTAAACAACTTATGTTGTTATATAGGAAAATGATACAAATAACAACATTATTGAGACACTTAAAAATTCACATAGAGGGCCTAGATATAATTACGTTTAACTGATCTTCCCCAAAAGAAGAAGAAGAAGGAGAAGAAGAAGGAGGAGGAGGAGGAGGAGGAGGAGGAGGAGGAGGAGGAGGAGGAGGAGGAGGAGGAGAAGATGATGATGATGATGATGAAGGGTGAGAAAGGAGGATACACTGAGGAAAGGGCAAAGTGAGAGGCAGAATGGAGAAAACTGTCTTACATAAAAGGAAGAAATGTATATGTATGTATGTAAGTATATATATATATATATATGTATATACTCAGTTGTATAACTCATCAAATTAAAACAACTCTGAGCTACTATCTTATATTTATCACAAATAATGCACAAAATAAACAAAAACCAAAAGAACCTTTCAGAATCCAATGAATACTTTATAAAAATTATTTATGAATCTCTCACTTTATTCCTAAATCCTCATACCAAAAATGACTGATCTGTAAACATATTCATCAAAAATATGTATATACAATGTTAATCTAACTTTTCATTGCTGTGGGGAGGGGAGTGGGAAGGGAGGGTGGAAGGAAATTTTGTAACTTAAATATATATATATATATATATACATATATATATACATATATATATATATGTATGTATGTATAGGTATATGGATGAATGTTGAAAAAACTTTCCTAACATGTAATTGTAAATGCTGGAGGGATGAGGGAAAAATAAGTGAAACAATGATGTGCTGATGGAATAGTGAATAACCTAAACATTTGTGTGTACATATGTACATTCTCAGTTGTGTATAGAAATGTAGCTTCTCTAATAAAGAAATAGGAGAGGTAAAGGATAAGAAAAAGGGAATGGGAATGATTAAAGGTAGGCCAGGTAAAGAGTGGCAATGGCTGGAAGCAAATACATTTCTGAAGAGGGACAGGATGAAAAGAGAGGAAGAAACAGAAGAAAATTAGATGGAGTAAAATTCACAGTAATCATTACTGTGAATGGGATGAGTTCACACAGATAGATAGACAGATAAAAATGGAAGCAAACAGCAGAATGGATTAGAAACCAGAATCCAACAGTATATTATTTATAAGAGACACATTTGAAACAGAATGACACACACAGAGTTAAAATAAAGGACTGGAGCAGAATTTAATATGCTTCAGCTGAAGTAAAAGATAGAGGTAGCCATCATGATCTCAGACCAAAAAAAAAAGGCAAAAATAGACAAAATTAAAAGAAATAATTGGGGAGACTGCATTATGTTAAATGTACAATACAAAATGAAATAATATGGACTTTTGTTACAGCACATTTTTCTGATAAAGGCCTCATTTCTCAAATGCATACTGAATACAGAACCAAGTTAAATTCATAAAAATAAGAGCTAGTCTTCAATTAATAAATGCATAAAGGCTATAGACAGGCAACTTTCAGAAGAAATCAAAGTTATTCATAGATCATATGAAGAAATGCTTTAAATTACTATTGATTAGAGAAATGCAAATGAAAACAACTCAATAACTTTACACTTATCCGAAGTGAAAAGTGATGGAGGGATGAGGGAAAAATAAATACAACAATGATCTATCTTCCAGTAGAATAGTGAACAGATCCAATCATTTCAGAGAACAATTTGTAACCGTGCCCAAGGACTATAAAATTTTGCCTATCCTTTGCATCAACAAGTCCATTATAGATCTGTAGTCCAAAGAGATTTAAGAAATGGGAAAAGGAGCTATATGTGCAAAAATATTTATAGCAGCTCTTTTTCTGTTGTGGCAAAGAATTGGAAATCAAGAGAATGCTCATCAATTGAAGAATGGTAAAACAAATTGGGTTATGCAAATTGAAGTATAGCTTTCTCTATTTTTCTTCCCTTAATATTGATATCATATTGCTTACCTTCTCAATGTGTGGAGTAGAATGTGAGAAGGAGGGAGAGAATTTAGAACTCAAAAAATTTAAAAAGTAAAAAAGTTTAAAATAAATAAACAATAATTTGGTATGTTTAAAAAGAGAAGAGATTTATTTCCCTGTCCTCTTGCCCATGACATTCTTCAAAATCAATAGTTCTTAAAATTTATCTTTTCACAGACCCCTTTGGTGGTCAAGAAAGTCTATGGATCCTATAACAGAATACATGTTTTTAAATATATAGGATAAAATGCTTATATAAAAAGACACCAATTATGATGTAATGCAGTTATCAATTTTTTAAGTTCACAGATCCTAGGTTAGGAACCACTTATCAGAGGTAGGATATATTTTCTTAATCATCATCATCATCATCATCAATAAGCATTTATTAAAACACTTTGTGCCAAATACTCTAGTAAATGCTGGAATTATAAAGAAAGGCAACAATAGTTTCTGCTCTAAAGGAGCACACATTCTAATGAGGGATATAATGTGCAAATAACTAAGTATATCATAGAAAGATAGATAGATAGATAGATAGACAGACAGACAGACAGACAGACAGATAGATAGATAGATAGATAAATAGATAGATAGATGATAGAAAGGTAGATAGACAGGTAGATAGCTAGAAAGATAGATAGAGAGATACACAGATAGACAGACAGACATAAGTAGGTAGATACAGATATATATGATGACATGACATTTATGTTTACATGAGTATATATGTGTATCATGTTATTAGAAGTTAATCTCAAAGGAAAAGTGTAGATGAGACTTACTGAGGCTTACTGAGATTTGAACTGAATCAGAGAAGACCAGGGAAGCCAAGAGATGGAGGTAAGGAGAGGGATGACAGAGCCATTTGTCTCAGACAAAAATGCACTCGTTCTTTAGTCTTTATGCAGAATTCGAGTCACATCTAGGTGAAGGTTGAATTGGTCACTCAAACCAATACAGAACACTTTATTTATTTATTACTAATTTATTACCAATACACTTTCCCCAATACTCTTAGTAGTGAAACACTCAAAAAACAAGATGATAAAAGGAAAAGAGGTATTAGGGCTGTCACAAACTGGGACACATCTCACAACAGTGCACTGGAGGAATAAAAATAAATCTCAATAGCAAAGGACAAGGGAGGCCCTGAATCCATAGTAAGATGCACCAGAGGGATTAGTGAATACTAATACAATCCACTAGAGTCATTCATTGCTGCAAAATTGTATGAACTTTCTGGCACTTTATTTCCAAGGAAGGCAGCCTACATCTGTCCATTCTGAGTTCACTATCAGAATGGCAGAAAGTTACAAAATGACAGGTCATAAAAGGCAGAAAGTTATAATTAATCAAAAAAATAAACCAAAGAAAATAATTTAGGTCTTGGCTCTAGCATTCAGTTGTTATATGTCATCAGTTGTGACAAGGATTTACCATCTTTGAGTCTATTTATTTGTCTAATAACTTTCATGATCTATATTACTGTTTTTGTTATGAGAAAAACACTTGTTAACATTAGAGCTATAGAAATAAGACCTCTTATGATTATAAAATAACATGGTAATGATTTTCTGGATCTCATTTACCATAATTCTATGGACCTTCTCTTCTTTATAACTTCTCTATTTCTGTTGAGAGCATCACTATCCACACATCTAGGCTCACAGTCTTCAAGTCATCCTTGACTGTTGTGTTATCCTCACCCCATATATCTCCAGTTATCATCTATTCTTTTCTCTATAAGATCTCTGATGTCTTTCTTTTTCCTCTCTATTCATTCTTCTACCACCATAGTACAGTCACTTATTGTACACTTCCTCTCCAATCCATTCTCTTCTCAGCTGCCATGTTGACATGCCTGAACTACAAGGCTCACCATATCATCCCTCTGCTCAAGAAATTCCATTAGCACTAGGTCTGTATCCTGAAAAGACAAAAAATCAAAAGGAGAAGGACCAGTATTCTTTTAGTGGTGGCAAAGAGTTGGAAATTGAGGGAATGTTCTCAGTTGGGGAATGACTGGACAAATTGTTGCTTATGATTGTGAGGGGAATATTAATATGATTTCCCCCCTCCTTTGTTCTGATTCTTCTTTCACCACATAACTAATATGGAATTACATTTAACATGTAGCTAGGTTTAACATGTAACCATGAGCCAGGGTTCTTTACCTCTTTTGTGTCACGGATTCCTTTGGCAATCTGGTCTATGGACCCCTTCCAAAATAATATTTTTAAATAAGTGAATTTATATTATAGGTTAGTAAAATTTTTATTCCCCACCCAAATGCATAGACCTCCTGAAATCTATCCTCAGACCATTTGGTGTGAGAATGAATCTACATGAAATTACTTACTCTCTTGGGGAGTAGGAAAGGAGCAGAGGGAGAAGAAAAATTAAGGAACTCAAAATCTTAACAAAAATGAATGCTGAAAACTATTTTAGATGTAATTGAAAAAAAGGAAAAAAGATGATGAGCAAGATGGTTTCAGAAACTTCTGGGAAGACATATATGAACTGCTACAAAGTGAATCGGACAGAATCAGATGAACACTGTACAGAGATGATCAACTGTGAATAACTTAACTATCAATAAAACAATCCAAGACAATTCTGAAAGACAAATGATAAAAAATACTATCCATCTCCAGAGAAAGAATTAATGAAGTCTGGATGCAGACTGAAGCATACTTTTGCCTTTAACTTCTTTATTTTTCCTGGGTTGTTTGCCTGTGTTTTCTTTCATAACAAATTTCATAGAAATTAGTTCTGCATGACTGCACATGTATAACCTATTTCAAATTGTTTACCCTCTCAATGAAGGGAGGAGGGAGACAATTTGGAACTCAAAAAAATTTTAATGAATATTAAAAATTGTTTTCCATGGGAAAATAAAATAATAAATGTGAATCTTAAAAAAAGAAAACAAATTCCAATAACTCTTCACAATTTGACTCTAGCCTGACTTTTTAGATTCATTGTACACACACTACCCCCTTTTTTATTCCTCCTCATTACAGCAACGCTTGCTATTCCATAAATGCATAGAAATGAGTGTATATGCATGTATATTTGTTTATATATGTGTGAATATATCAATTCATAGATATATAGATTAATTCCATTTTCCATATCTCTGCCCCTACATAGGTTTAAACTCAAGGGCTACATTATTCAGGAAGCCCATTTTCTATTGCTATTCCATCAGAAATTGCATGTTTATATTTAATTCTCTAAATTCATATGTTTTTCCTTAATCCTTCTTCCCAGCCAAATGTATACTCCTAAAGAAAGAAGCTAGTTTTATATTTTTATCCTCAGGTTCTAGCAGACTTCCTAGTTCATAATAGTCACATAATAAATGCTCACTAAATAAAACAGAATACAGCATACCTGTTTCAAAGCTATTCCAATCAAGAGAGGATTGTATAATACTAACAGGAATTTTCAACTCAAAACTGAAGTTTTGCCCTGTTATGTCATATTTCATCTATAGAATAAAAGTTCCTAAATGCAATTTTTAAATGCATTTACAGCCCTTGACATGGTGTTTTGCACATTGTCAATATTTAATAAATATTTGTTAGATGGATAGAGGAATGAAAGAATGAATGAATCTACAGATTAAAAGGATCTCTCCTACCAAACCTTTCCGCTAAAGGTAATAAATTGTGGCAATTAGGAATAGAAGTTAAACAGATTATGATGAAAATAAACTTGTCTATTAAAGACCTTGAAATTCTGAAAAGAAAGCAAAAGAGACAAACTCATACATCCTCTTCCTCATGCCATTCATCTAGGTCAGGAGTTATTGTAATTTTTGTCATGACCCACTTTGACAATTAAAAGAAGTCTATAGACCCCTTCTCAGAATAATGTTTTTAAATTCATAAAACAAAACTGATGGGATAACAAAGGATATTGAAATGTAATTGTCAAAATATTATAAAACAAATTCATGGATTCTAACTTTAGAAACCTTGACTTCTAGATGGTAGGACACGCAACCTTTACATAAGGAAATATCTACTTGTTGTTTGTTTCCAGTATTGCTGTATTAGAATAGTTTTGGTTTGTTTTTAATAAAACAATTATTCTTCCTAAAATATTACACAAAAATACTCTAGATGTGATCTAACCAGAACCAGATTTATTGGGTTTCTTATCTCCCTCATCTCAACCACTGCTTCTTTTAATGGAATCTAAAGTCACCTTGGTTCTGTTTGACTATTATATCATATTCTTGAATGTGTCTTATCCCACTTCTTTTTTAATTTGATAAAACACTTTAACTTCTTGTCTTTATGATAAAGGTCAAAAATGAATCTGACATAACCTTTAGTTTACAGATGAAGAGGTAATATCAAGATCAGAATTAGAACCCAGGGCTCTTGAATCTGAGTTTGTAGCTTTTCCTACTCTTCCACACTCCTTTGGTGTGACCCTTTATCAGTTCTAGGATCAGCTTGCATCTTAAACTTAATACCATTTGTTTCTGAACCCTTTCAAAAGCCTGGGTGTCATTTCAGGTGCATACTTTCACTGGAGTAGAACTGGGAAGGATTTATTTGGATTTTGCTGAAGTACATTTTTCTCCCAAGTACGAAAAAAAAAACACAGTCAGTCACAGTGTCCTTGATGGATGAAGAGAATGTTCAAGTGAATAACAAAATTACATAGTGAAGAAGCATTCTTAGAAAATAATTTCTCAGTTAGAGGCAGTGTTAATTAAGTAGAAGCCATTCAGTATAATAGAAGGCACCCACAATTGGTTGGTGGTGGCCTCCTAGTGTAAAAAATAATTTCTTAAAACACCTTTTTTAAAATGATATCCATTTTAGATCTCATTACACCATGTGGTTGCCCACTATAATGAAATTCTGATTAGCAGCATGCTGTTAAATGATGCTCCATAAATGACTAAATGACATCTGACAGGGAACTAGAAATGAAGCTATCCTGTACACCTAAAATGACCCTGTATACTTCAAAACCATTTTAAAGATGATTCCTCATTGATCCCTGTGAACTGCTATATAGAAAACAGTCAGATTTTCTTCAGGACCTAAGTCAGTCAAGTATGTTTTGAGTGTTTGTTCTATACAAGGGACTGTGATGGGTACTGTGGGATATTTAAGGGAGTATAAAAATAGGGTCCCTGCCTAGAGGAGTTTACAGTGGAGGTAAGACATAAATATATGACAAGTTAAATAAAATGGAAATGATGCTTCAAAGCAAGTATATAGTTGTCAAATATTTTTGTCAGACTCTGGGAAAACTCCTTTGTAGATTCCCAAGTCATATTAAGCAGCCCTTTGTCCCTTTCTTCAAGCAAATAATTCTTTCTGAAGAGAAACAAGAATTTAGATAGTAGCCCTGCAAATAGATTAGTGATCTAATCTTAAAACAGCCCATGTATTTTGAAGCCATTGTTTGGAACCAGGGTTCTTTACCTCTTTTGTGTCATGGATTCCTTTAGAAATCTGGTCTATGGACCCCTTCCAAAATAATATTTTTAAATAAGTGAAGGAAACACTCATTTATATTACAGGTTAGTGAAATTTTTATTCCCCACCCAAATGCATAGACCTCCTGAAATCTATCCTCAGACCATTTGGTGTGAGAATGAATAGTCCTAGTTCTTATCAAAGAAATCTACTATAAAATAGAAGGATAGGCCCTTGTGGTAAGAAGATAAAGGAAAGCATGGCCACTGATCAGCCCCCATTTTTCCTCTGTTCTCTTTCTCATGTCAAAATCTGAAAACCTCTTGCAACTTGAATGAATCCTTTGTGGTGAATTTATGAGACATCGTAGACAAGAGTCACCTAGGATAGCCAGACATGACTTGGCTGACCTCTACATCGAAAAGAGAGAATACTCACAATTATTAAATTACAGCTCAATTAAAGTATGAGCTGAGAGGAGGAAGGTCACTATGGGCTGGAATGGTCGAAAAGAAAAAACCTAAGCAAGGATATGAAATACAGAAAGGAAATGAGTAAGTGGACAAGGGAGTTTTAGGGGATGGGTAACCAGTTGTTACATAAATCCTTGTATTATATATAATACTTATCAATAACTGGAGAATCATTTATAATACAAATAGGTTTTACTTTTTCTATATATGTGATATAGAATAGATTTCTGATCATATATTTCTTGTCACACCATCTACACAGATAATGATTCCTGTTAACAATATCTTCATATGTAAAAACAGTAATATATGCTAATCCAGGGACCTAAAGATATCTGCCTTCTTATGAGCATAGCTTACTATAACAGATGACAGTCCAGAGAGAAAAGTATACAGGAGGATTTAAAATATTAAGTACAGTCTTGAAAAAGAAAGGATTTGGCAGCCTTCAGAAATACAACTTTTATCATCAGGATAATTTCTGTTTCTATGTTAAAACAACCTAGGTACAAGCCTGCAGTTCAAACTTGCATCGTATTTTTTCAAGCTCAGAAAATGAAAGCTCATGGTTGTAGAGGTATATTTATATTCTGCCCACTTGCTTCCTCACTAGCCACTAAAATAAAATCACCTGTCAAAGAAACTGAAAGAAAAAAAAAGGAAGTCTGAATGGTCAAGGTCTCAGATAATCAGTATCCTGATTTAAGGTCACTAACCCTAATACCTAGGCAATAATGCTTATATCTCTTGAAATCTGCAGAACTGTAAGATTTTTTGAGCTGAAGGAGGTATTGGAAATCATCTGGCTCAACATTTTTATTCTAGTGACAAGAAAACTGCCACTATAGAAAGGTTAAATAACAAATTCCTTAAATCATTTTCCTTTTATCACATACCTAGTTAATAGCTGAGCTCAGAACTTTGTTTAATATGTGTTTATTCTTGGTGTTATATCACATCTACTTTTCATTATATTCTTGCAAGCTAAAAAGATGAGGGTTTTATGGTCTGCCATTGTTTCCATTTATCTCTTCCCAACAGATATCTTTTTCTGTGATGATTAATGCATATTAGCTATGGGCAAAGTTGATTTGCTTATTATAAATTGATCTGTTATGAAATTTGATGAATTGACCTACCTATTAGTCCCTGGCATTGATAGATCTGATGATTGCATGATCCATATGGGATCAGTTCAGAATACAATTCCTATTGCTATTCCCAGACTTCATTTAAGACTTCATTTCTGGGAGTTCGTTTTTGGGAAGTCCTGCCTTGTCTCAGTTTATATTTTATTAATCAGGTTCATCCATTCCTCACATTTCTTTTAAAAGTTCCTACAAGTAGTTCTATGGTTTTGTAATTGTTAAGAATTCCATTTTGGGGGTGGCTAGGTGGTGCAGTGGATAGAGCACCAGCCCTGGAGTCAGGAGTACCCAAGTTCAAATCTGGCCTCAGACAGTTAATAATTACCTAGCTGTGTGGCCTTGGGCAAGCCACTTAACCCCACTTGCCTTGCAAAAACCTAAAAAAAAAAAAAAGAACTCCATTTTTTCTCTGCTTTTCTGAAAGTAACTGAATGTTAATGGGAGAGATCATGGACCATTCTACTTTTCCCATCTATAACTGCCCAACTCAAAACGTTTGTTCCAGTCAAATAGCACTGCTCCCTATCCACAAACACTTGCTATGTACTCCACTTCTTTATATAGGGCTCTTTGAAAATAGAATATCCTTTCTCATACTCTTTGACTGTTTTAAATCCCAATTTAAATGCCACAAAGTTTTAAAAAAGAAAATTCTCCCAAGCGCTTTTGTACAAACACTATTTTATCTTCCAGTTATCTGTCTTATTTCCATATAAATAGTGTCTATCATTAACACAGGGCTTTTTGCAAGTTACATATATTATCTCATCTCATTTTCATGATAACCCTATGAAGTAAATACTATCATTATCCCTGTTTTATAGATGAGGAAACCAAGGCTGAAAGGTTGAATAGAGTAACACAGCTAGTAAGTAAATACCTGAGGCAAGATTCCAACTCAGGTCTTTTAAAATTTAACATCTTCTCTCCATCCACTAAGCCATCTAGCTCCCAGAATTCTAACTTCCTCTAGCTCCTCCTCGATTGTGAAGGCCATAGTGGTAGGGGAGCTTGTCTAACCTAACCTTAGAAATTTCCTCTGTCACAGTGAGCACTGAAGGAATGGTGATTAACTCCAGTCCCAAGTAATAAATACCAACTACCTACATGACAGAAAAAGTAGTTCCTTTTTTGTAGTAGCTGTACCTTTCTCCTAGGAACCCACAAACCATCTGAAGAGTAAGAGCCTCTCCTGTGGGAATAGTCAAACACATGAATGAAGGACTGAATGAATGAATGGATGAATGGCCATTCCCAATATATCATTTGTGAATTGCTCACTACATTTTTTCCAGTTCTCTGTCCTTTATTTGTGCCAATTAGGGTGAAATCCATTCAAGAATGCAAAGTAAAAAAGTTTACATTTCCCAACAGACTTCTAATCTCATGCTTGCCTCCAAGTTGTGAAGGACCCTCCACTGACTGAACCTCCTGAGCAATGAATGGCCTTTAAGACTTTCTCTTCTCTCTTTTCCAAGTGGAAGCATAGAAATAGAGAAATTGAGAGGTCAGAAGTCTTAAGAGTTTAGCTTCAGGCTGTATGGCCATGTTGAGTGACTGGCTGGGATGTGAAGCTTTTATTAAACTTAATATATAATAGGAACTGTCTTAGTTGGCATAAAGAAGCAAAGAAACAAAGAAAAAATGAAGTAGTGTGTGCCTTAAATTCAAAGAGACACCATTATACAAGTATAGTGGGGATCTGACCAAAGCAAGTTCCATCCATTTAGCATGTTCTACCTGTTGCCAATCCAAGTGATAGATATATATATAGATATAGATATAGATATAGATAGATAGATAGATAGATATACTTAAAGATAAAGATAGAGGTAAAGATTAAGATGTAGATATACATAAAGCTATCTATATCTATAAATATATAGATAGGCTAGATATAGATATTAGATAATATAGATAGATATACATATACATATACGTCTACATCTATGACTACATACACACATACATCATATAAATATACACCATATACACATACATGCACTGTACATGTACATATGCATACACATATACCTATATGTATACATGTACATGCACGTTTACATGTACATATACATATACATATACATATACATATACATATACATATACATATACATATACATATACATATACATATACATATACATATACATATACATATACATATACATATACATATACATAGCTAAGGAGCCTTCTTCCAGAAAGGCATGATGATTTGAAATGGAAATCCCTGCTCCCTGCATAGACATCTTGTTAACCAATTCCAATCATCAAATTATGTTTGGAAGACTCAGACTTTTAATTGACCATTAAGCCAGAACCAGACAAAGCAAACAGCTTCTATCTTCCTGATTAGCTGCTATTCAGGTGAGAGAGAAATTCTAGAAGCCATTGAAGGGCAAGAAGTTTCTCATTTTTCCTCTGTGGGTCTCATGGAACATGAATGAGGGTCTCTCTTCTTTTCCTCTTTGCGTTTGTTCTTTTCTGCTTTTAAAAAAAAAATATTAGATAGATATGACATTGCGGACTGTGAAAAGTCAGAATAGTGAACCCCAGAATCATGGAGCCAGCATCTATGCCAAATTTTGTGGCCAGTCATGAGGAACAAAGTCCTGAGTGATCTGTTTGAGTATATTTTGAAGGCAGACAAGAGGAAATAATAGGGATTCATCTGTTAGCTGTGCTAGACAGACAAAGCCAAGAGGGAGAAAGAGAAATACACACACACACACACACAAACACACACATACATACACACACATAAATACACACATGTTTATGAATATGCCATATTCATCCCTCTTATATAGTTCATCTAAGTAAATATAAAATTAGGAGTGGACTGAGTATGGTTAATGTTTATCATAGCTCTATTAATTACCAGTACACTCTTCTAGGAACCAAGGTGAAATAGAGGAGACTGTGTTCCCCTAGGAAATAGAAGGAAAGGTTTGTACTTATATCCTTGCTATATCTTCCCAATAAATCTCCCTTAATAAAAGATCATAGATTTTAATTGGTAGGGAAAACACATCATAAAGGGGCCTTAAGCCATTACTATTGGAGAATCACCCTCCCCAATTTCTCAAGAGTACCCTTAAAACCTATATGGTAGGAGGTATAGCCTTGCTCAGAAACCTAACTCATCAGTGAGAGTAAAAGTTAGGGTGAAGATTTCCAGAGTTTTAATTACTACAAGATTTTAGGAATATGTGGGAAGGACTTAGGCAGAAGATCCAACTTGAGCTCATCCTTGACTAAGACAGAATTGAGGAAGGGATGTGTTCTAGAAAGAACACAAAGGGATGGGAGTTTTATATGAGGAACATAAAGAAGGATAGTTTGGGGCTACATCATAGAGTACAGGAAGGGAAATAAAGTACAATGTGGATGAAAAGGAAGGCCTCAGGGAAGGTGTATCCAGGGATGGGCACCTTTCACTATCTTTGGAGGTAGCCTATTCCACTTAGGGGTGACTCTAGCAGTTTATCTTATACACTGATTTTTCTCTAACTTCCATCCATTCCAGTTCTAGTTGGGCCCTCTAGCCACTAAGCAGAAAAAGTCAAATGACTGATCTCACTTTTCTCACCAGCCTTGGAGTCAGGAGTACCTGGGTTCAAATCTGGTCTCAGACACTTAATAATTACCTGTGTGGACTTGGGCAAGCTACTTAACCCCATTGCCTTGGGAAAAACCTTAAAAAAATTTGCTCTTTGAACCCTCAGTTCTATAGGAACAAAGTAATTTATGGTATACTGTGAGGCAGGGGTGTTGAGGGGATCAAATTTTGGAAGATTAAAACTTAGTTTTAAATTCACATTCTGAGTCTGGGCTAGTCATGTGACTAAAACACAATCTCTGAGTCTCAGTTTCCCCATCTGTAAAATGGGGAAGATAATATCTATAAGTGAGTAAAGCTAGATAGCACAGTAAATAGAATATAAGACCTGGAGTAAGGAAGACTCACCTTCCTGAGTTCAAATCAAGTCTTAGACATTTACTAGCTGTTTGAGCCTGGCAAGTCACTAAATGTTTGCCTCAGTTTCCTTACTTATAAAATGGACTGGAGAAAGAAATGGTAAACCACTCCAATATCTTTGTCCAAAAAAAATCCAAATGGGGTCACAAAGAGTCACTCACAAAAGAAATGATTGAACACAATATTTATAAAACCTACTTCATAAGGTTGTTGAGATGCTAAAATGGGATGACATACTAGTTTTGCAAACTTTAAAGAATTATATGAATATCAGTTTTTTATTATTTTATCTAATGCAGAGCCATACAAAGATATGATCCATGGTAAACATTTATTAAGTCTATTTTATGTAGTCACGGGACCAAGTCCTTGAGTAACAAAGTTGAAAAATGCCATGGTCCTATTGCTCAAGAAACACATAATCCAGTTTGAGGTAAAAAATAAAAAAGGAAAATACAAATGGGGGGTGGAGCCAAGATGGCAAGATGGCAGCAGGAGAAGAGCCTCTCTTAGGTGCTCTCTCCAAAATATTTCAAAAACCTTAAAATTATGACTCTAACTAAATTTTCAAGAGACAGAACACACAGAAAGATCCAGTGAAGCAATTCTCCAGCCCAAGGCAACCTGGAAAATAGTGGAAAAACTGTTCCACAGGGTTAGAGGGACGCCTAGCCAGAACAAAGGCACCTCAGCCTCCCGTGAATAGCCCCAGGGCACCTGAGAGCACTGGCTGCTGGCAGCAGCAGCAGTTTCCTGACCCACATCCCGGGGAGCAACAAGCACAACTTGGAAGATCAGCAAGGAGACTTCTGCCAGAGTGAGCGCAACCCAGGCCCTCAGTGCTGCAGCGGCACGCTGCATGGCCGGGGCAACCCAGATCCAAGAAACAGAAGTAGGCCTGCGGAGTCACCCAGCAGGAGCCTCCAGGCAGCTGCTCCCTGAGTGCTCAGTTCCCCGAAGGTAAGGGAGCAGAGGGGGACTTCTGTGGTCTGTCCTCTGTCCCTGGAACAGGACTCTGGGACTGACCACATTCAGATCCTGATGGCAGTCTAGGCCCCCCCATAGAACAGCAGGGCCACCCCCAGCCTTGTGGTAGAGGGGTGCATTTGTGGTCATTCACAGACCAGGAGAGTAGTCAGAGCCTCACACACTGAGGTCTTTATGGGGGTGTCCCAATAAAACTAGAAAGCTCAGGAAGCATCCCCAAACCAGGCACAGCCTGGGGAAATGGGTAAACAGGAAAAAAAAAAGAACGGAATCATTGACAATTATTTTGTCTATGATCCCAAAGAGGATAAAAACACTCAATCTGAAGATGAAAAAGTTCAAGCTTCTGTCTCTAAAGACTCCAAGAAATATAGAAGTTGGGCTCAGGCTATGATAGAGCTCAAAAAATGATTTTGAAAATCAAGTAAGGAAGATAGAAGAAAAGTTGGGAAAAGAAATGAGAGGGGCAGCTAGGTGGCGAAGTGGATAGAGCACCGGCCGTGGAGTCAGAAGTACCTGAGTTCAAATCCAGCCTCAGACACTTAATAATTACCTAGCTGTGTGGCCTTGGGCAAGCCACTTAACCCCATCTGCCTTTCAAAAAATAAAGAAATGAGAGAGATGCAGGAAAAACATGAAAACAAAGTCAGCAGCTTAGTCAAGGATATCCAAAAAAAAAAAAAAAATGCTGAAGAAAATAACATGCAAAAAACCAACTTAGGTCAAATGGATAAAACAGTTCAAAAAAATATTGAGGAGAAGAATACTTTAAAAAGCAGAATTGGCCAGATGGAAAAGGAGATAACAAAGCTCTCTGAGGAAAACAAATCCTTCAGATATAGAATGGACCTAAAGGAAGATTATGACTTTGTGAGAAATCAAGACAATAGTTCAACACCAAAAAAATGAAAAATTAGAAGAAAATATGAAATATCTAATTGAAAAAACAACTGATCTGAGAGCAGCTAGGTGGCGCAGTGGATAAAGCACCAGCCCTGGAGTCAGGAGTACCTGAGTTAAAATCCAGCCTCAGACACTTAATAATTACCTAGCTGTGTGGCCTTGGGAAACTTAACTCCATTGCCTTTAAAACAAAAAAAACCCAAAAAAGAAAAAAAAAAACTGATCTGGAAAACAGATTCAGAAAAGATAATTTAAAAATTATTGGGATACCTGAAAGTCATGATCAGGAAAAGAACCTTGACCTCATTTTTAACGAATTCCTACAGGAAAACTGCCCTGATATCCTAGAAGCAGATGGGTAAAATAGAAATTGAGAGAATCCACTGTTCTCCTCTGGAAAGAGATCAAAAAAACCCACCAGGAATATTATACCCAAGTCTCAGAACCCCCAAGTCAAAGAGAAAATATTACAAGCAGCCAGAAAGACACAATTCAAATATCATGAACTGCAGTCAGGATCACACAAGGACTTAGCAGCAACTATATTAAGGGCTCAAAGGGCTTAGAATATGATATTCTGCAAGGCAAAAGAGCTTAGAATGCAACCAAGAATCAACTACCCATCAAAAGTGAACATTCTTTTCCAGGGGAAAAGATGGACTTTCAGTGAAACAGGGGAATTTCAAAGGTTCCTGTTGAAACAACCAGAACTGAACAGAAAGTTTAACCTTCAAGTACAAGACCCAGGTGAAGCATAGAGAGTAGAGGAGAAGGGTAATTGAGGGACTTAATGATGATGAACTGTATATATTCCTGCTTGGAAAAATACGCATATGAACCTTCTCATTTAATAGAGCAGGTAGAAGGAGCTTTCACAGATGAAGCACAGGAGAGAGCTGAATTTGAAGACATAATATATTGTAAAAATGGAATCAATGGCTAAAAGGGAAATGTACTAGGAGTAAGAGAAAGGAGAGGTGGAACAGGCTAAGATATTTCTTATAAAAGATTTTTTTTTGCAATGAGCTTTTGCAATAGTATGGAAGGGGGGAAGGTAAGGGGGAATGAAGGAACCTTCACTCTCATCAGAAATGGCTCAGAGAGGAAACAGCATACACACTCAATAGTGTATAGATATCTAAAGAAAAAGGGAGAGAAGGAGAACAGGGGAAGGGGGGGATGTGGGTGCTAGGGGAGAGGGCAGATCATAGTAGAGAATAGTCAGATATAGCACATTTTCTTTTTTTACTTTTTGCAAGGTGCTGGGATTGGGTGGCCTATCTGGGACCACAGGGCTCGGTGGTTGCTGGGTCTCTGGTGTGGTATGTGGGCTTGAAGTCTCTTAGCCCCAGGGCCAGTGCTCTGTCCACTGTGCCACTCAGCTACCCTACAGCACATTTTAGAAGAAGGACAGAGTGAAAGGAGAGAGGAAATATAATAGATGGTAGTGGGGAGGAGTGAATGGAGGGAATTAGTATCACCAACAGCAACTGTGGAAAAATATGGAAGTAACTTCTGTGATGGACTTATGATAAAAAATGTGATCCCCCCGAGACAAAGCTGATAATATCAGAAGACAGACTGAAACACATTTTTTTCTCTTTCTTTTCCTTCATTCCTCATGAAGTTTTATATTTTTGTGGGGTAGAGGGTATTATCTTTGCTCTTAAACAAGAATATTTTAGTAATGTGTAAATAAAAAATAAAGAGAAAAATGAAAAAAAGAAAATACAAATGTACAAGGTAGATTGTGCTTAGATCGAAGGAAGGATCAAGTCAAGGTTCTGTATGGAAACTTGAATTTATACTTTTCATTTTATTATAGCATAAAGAACAAGATTTAAAAGAATCAATTTAACTTTTATGTATTTTAGTTTCCACATTCATAAAATGAACGAGTTGAGTTAGATGATGTCTCAGGTCTCATCTAACTATGATCCTATGATTGTTTTATCTTCCCTTGATTTCTTTTTAGTGAAATGGAGTCCATGGAATAATGCTTACAAGTCATCCTAACCCATTCCTGATAAAATTAGAAAAAAGTTGCACAGGATATAATAGAGACAAGAGGAACAAATTAGCCAATTCCTATGTCATGATAACCCTGTGAATTGAGCAGTTTCTTTCCTTATTAATCCCAGAGCACCAATGTAGTCATTTGAGTATTAGAATTTTTTTTTAAAATTACGTAATTAACTCCTCTGCCCCCCCACAAACATCATTGACTGCTTGACACCGTCAACTGCCATCATTACAAGTGGCAGATGTGCTTCCTCATACTTTCCATGGGTTGATGCAAATACCCTGACGGGCATCTCATCAGTTCTAAATGTACAAGTGCTTAAACTCTGGAAAGGTCTCCTCCACATTGAGATATTTCCTATTTGCAGAGTTGGATTTTTCATTTAAACTGTCTTTTTTGACCCTTCCTTCATCTTTCTAGGTTTGGCATTTTGGGATGGTCCCAAAGGAAACATGTTGGAATGGGAGCAAAGGTTTACCTAATTGTGGCCTTTTCTTTCTTTTCTAACAAAGCAGGGAAGCTACAGAAATCCCTGGCAAGCATCCATTTTTAGTTATCTCAGAAGCAGATGCTGTGTCCCAATCTGATCTTTCTTTAAAGAAGCTATTGCCAATTTGTGAAGCTTAAGCACTATTCAAAGTCTAAAGGGGTCCAGAAAACCTATGCCCATTACATTTTCTTTCTAAGTGACAATGAAATATGATTATACTGAAAACCTCCTAAAGTGATTCCAGGAATGAGATGTCTCATTCTGGAGCCATCAAGTGCCAACTGACTGAATACTGGAGCAGGAACTGACCCATTTCTCTAGTGCAGTGAAAGAGAACAGTAAAAATAATAATAGCTATGTATGCAAAACCTTAAGGTTTTCAAAGCACCTAATATATTGAACGATATTTCATTTAACTCTAAAAATCAATCAATATACATCTTTGTGAAGGAGTTTTGCTATTAGTATCACTGTTTTGCAAATGAGAAAACTGAGGCTAAGATAGAATGGTTAAGTAACTTATTTGTGGTCAGTCACACAGCAAGTGTCCAAAAGAAGGATTTGAATTCCCTTAAGGGAAAAGTGGATTTGAGTCCAACAGTCAAAATTTTTGTAGTAATAAGGCAATAGGAGAGGTGAGGGCAAGTGGGGGAAAGAATGAGGGTGAGGAAAGGGAACTGAAAAAATTCAAGATGGACTTCACTGATTTTGAAGTTCTCCTGTAGACCCTAGAGGAGGTATCACAACTACTGGTCTTCAGTCTGTGCATCAATGACTGGTCTAAAACTGGAATTTGTGTTTTTGCTTGGGTAGCACATTTTAATGAAAAAGCAATGAACCTAGTTCCTATGTCCCTGGACAAATCCCTTAGTTTCTCTCAGTCTCTCTTTTCTTACATATAAAATGACAAATATGCTTACACTACCTACCTTTTAGAACTGTTGTGAGAAGGTATTTTTAAATCTTACAATGCTATGCAAATAGGCTACTAATAATAGTATTTTTATTCAACTAACCATACCTTTGGGATTGTTGTTTGTTTATTTTTTTTAAATCTATCCAACCTAGAAGTCTAATCAAATCTAAAAGTTCTTTACATACCCGCAGAGTTATTTTTTGACTATTCATATATTCATTTGCTCATTTATTCATTTAAAAAAACTTTATTGAATACTTAATATGAAAGACATGGAGCTAGGTTCTCTGAAATACAAAGATTAGGAAAACACAATCTTAACTCTGTGCAGTCAAGAAATCAGGAAATATAATGTCATATAAAACAATTGATGAACTGTCTGTCATTGGATAAATAGGGAGCTTCTCACTATAGACCTTGAATTTTAAACCAAGATACAACTGGACGTTTTAACACAATGATTCATATTTAAAAATACCATTTTGATCTTAAATGGCATCTATATTTAAAGGATATACAATTTTTTACATTTTCTGTATTAGCCATTATCTATCTCCAAAAATGCATATCAGTTAATAAAACTGTTTCTTCAAAAGCCATATTACATATTATACCAAGAAATTCCATTACTTCACAATTACATTTAATATATACCAAAAGATGTAAGGACTGGTATAATCTCATACCAAAAATAATTCCTAATCAAAAGAAGTCACTAAGACTAAATTTTCTAACTGTACCCTTAATCCCATACTTTGAATTTACTCATTATAAAATCTTTCCTGTTAAAGAATTCTATTTCCTAAGATATAATACAGTCTCATCATTAAGTTTGGGGGAAATTTTATGTGAATAACACATGGACATTTTAGCTCTTAACCTAAACATATTTCCTCACTTCTCTTCAGGGCTACTAAATGTGTCTGATCACAGAAATGAGTAGATTTTTATCTACTACAGATTAATAATAGACCTATATTAGGAATGGCCCTGACTCAAGATGATATCCTCTGAAATCAAGGTCAATATTGGAATGAAGTGGTCATTCAAGAGTTATAAAGAGAGCTTACTTAGCCTTAACATAGAAAGAATATTCGACATCACTCCAGTCATTTCCACATGGAAACTGAGTAGCGTGTGGTAACTCAGCCAATTCTGATGGGTCCCAACTTCATGTAAGTGGGCTTTTTTTGAGTAACCTAGAAATCACTCCAATATGATCAGAGGCTAGATTGCTTTAAGGTAGGTACACCTTGAACCTTAGCCCCACTGAACCAACTAAGTCCTAGAAACAATTTTGTCCCATTTTCAGGGAAAAAAATACTAGACTAACTCAAGAAGTTAGGGTTAAGATATTGCTTCTACTATTGCTAACCTTATTTGGGTCTTCATTGGTACCCAACAATTCTTCTTTTCTATCCTAGAAATACATCCAAAAGCCATATTTGTTAGCCTACCTTCAAAATCAAGTTTCCTCATCTGTAAAATTAGGTCATAGGTTCAATTACCTTAAAGGTCTTTTTTATGACTAAATATAATCCTTCTATGATTATTTAATCTGGTGCTCCTTTTCAATTTTTGTAGGAGTAGGAATGGGAGAGCTAAGTTACCTACTTGGTCAGAAGCGCCCTTTTCAGAAGTGGTTTGAGACCACTGACTATATTTCAATTTATACTTTTTTATCTTTTCTAGGTCCTACCAAAATGTGCTGAACAGAGTTTTAATAAATATTACTTAAATTGAATTTTATTTAATATGTATTCATGGAAACTGATTGAAACTTTTTAAAGAACCAAACATTTTCTCAACGAGGTGACAAAGATTAGTTTTCTTGTGTGTGAGACTTATTTTGCCAACTTCAACTGTGATCAAAGTTAAGAAAAGTTTCTTTCAGATAATTAATAATAGCAATAATAAAGACAAACTTTCTAAGGGGTTAAACAGATTACTGACCTCAGAATCAGGAAGACCTAAACTAAAGTTGTAACTCTGACACATATTGGTTGTATGACTCCAGGCAATTGTCCAAGACTTCAGTTGCAGAAAAGTTGTTAACTTGCTTTAGCAGAGGAAATTTCTGAACAGAGATAGTTCCCTAAACTTTTAAAATCATAGACCCCAGTTTATACAAGAAAGGGAGTAGGACAGAATGAAAAGAGAAAGTTTTTGGAGCTAAAAACCAATCATTTTCTTAAGGCTATTTTCTAATTTCTAAAATTAGCTAAACAGATCTAGTGAAATACGATGTGTGTAAAATAAATTATTCATTTTAATCTTGGCTTCTGTTTAAATAACTACTCGTATATAAAGTAATAGTAATATTTCAGGATGATCAACTGTGAATGACTTACCTTTTCTCAGCACAGAACTGTGCTGTGACAGTTCTGTGACACAGAACTCTGAAGGACTTATGGCAAATTATACTATCCATCCCAAAGAGAGAACAGATGGTAGTTGAATACAGATTGAAGCTACTTTTTTTTCCGCACTTTATTTCTCTTAAGGTTTCTCTTTTGGGAGGTATTTATGTTTACTTTTACAAAATGACTATTGTGTTAGTGGTTTTCATGACTACACATTTTTTTTTTGCAAGGCAAATGGAGTTAAGTGGCTTGCCCAAGACCACACAGCTAGGTAATTATTAAGTGTCCTGAGACCGGATTTGAACCCAGGTACTCCTGACTCCAAGGCCAGTGCTTTATCCACTATGCCACCTAGCTGCCACCTAGCCGCCCCCAATGACTACACATTTTTAACCTATATCAAATAACTTGCTTTCTCAATGAGGGGGAATGGTGGGAGGAAGGGACAGAATTTGGAACATAAGATTTTAGAAGTGAATGTTGAACTTGTTTTTGTTATGTAACAGGAAAAAATAAAAAAGAACATATACAAAAAATGGGAAGAGAGAATGAGAAAAAATGTTCATAAGATACTTTGAAATTAAAAAATGCTTAGATACCAATTATCTCACTTGATCCTGTCTATAATTCTGTGAGGTAGAACATATAAGTGTTATTATTCCCATTTTTCAGATGAAAAAACAAGATTATTACCTTAAATTTCTTAGACATGGCCCTGATGTAATAGGTCATATATAGAGGAAAACCATGATTTAAATCTGACTACAAGTACAATGTTCCTTCTATTAAACCATACTATCTCTGTTCTTGTCACTTTTATTCTCACAAATTTATGAGTAGGAACAAAAATAAATATCAAGCCATACTATAATTATTGGATCAAAGAACTTCTTAAAAACATTAGTAACATTGATT
Source organism: Macrotis lagotis (assembly GCF_037893015.1). Classification (NCBI taxonomy): domain Eukaryota; kingdom Metazoa; phylum Chordata; class Mammalia; order Peramelemorphia; family Peramelidae; genus Macrotis; species Macrotis lagotis. The sequence continues at coordinate 126,854,234 of NC_133663.1, read as the reverse complement.
CTATCAAATATTGCATGGACATACTTCTAATTTTACCTTTAATCCTACCCAAAATAACAATGATATTTGCCTTGTGAAATAAATTTGGGCAAAGGGTAGGAGAACTGTTTTTAATTTTTTTTATTTGTATTACTATCTTTAATTTTACATTAAATCATTCTGAATATTTTTCTTTATATCCCCTATGCAGGAAGTCATCTCTAGTAACAAAGATTTAAAAGGATTTTTAAAAAGCAATTTAGCAAAATTAACAAATTGTATGATTGACAGTAGGTACAATATTCTACACTTAGCATTTTCAACCTTTTCAAATGAAGGAAAAAATAATGAATTTTCTTAATTCTTCTTCAAGGGCAAGTTTAGTCATTATAAATACAAAACATTAACTTTGAAGCTTTTTGTTCTTGTTTACATTGTTATAATTATTGTGAATATTGTATATTTGTATGTTATATACACTTACTGTACTCAGTTTAGGTCTTCCCATTATTATTTAAATTCTTCATATGACTGATTTCATATAACACAGTAATATTCCATTTCATTCTTATTCCAAAATTTAGTTATTTTCCAAAAAATAAGCACTTGCTTTTTTGTTTCTAGTTGCTTGCTGCAGGAAAAAAGTCTGCTTTAAATAGTTTGATAAAATAAGTATTTCTTTTTTATCTATGACTTTTCCTGGGTTAAACGTAATTCCAAAATACTTTCAAGAATAGCTGGACAAATTCATAGCTTCATCTACATTGGATCATCATGCCTGTCTTCCAACAACTACATTAATGATAATTATTTCCATTTATTAAAAATTATTTTTGGGAATTTGTTGAATGTGAATTAAAGCCTTATTTGGAATTTTATTTTACTTATTTTTAGTGATTTGGAGTATTTTTTCATATTGTTACTAATAGATTGAAATTCTTTTTTAAATTATTTATTTAATACTTTGATTACTTAGACATTACAGGACAATGGCAATGGATCTTATATATTTGTGTTAATTCCATGTATAAGCTGAATATCAGAATTCTCAGAAATAATGAAGCAAAGCTATTTTCCTCAGTCAAAACAGTTTCCTTCTTATCTTTTCTTCATTCATTTTATTGATACAAAAATATCCAGTTAATATAACTAAAATGGTACATTTTATCTTTTGTGAAAGCCTTTAGCCCTTAGTTAATTAAGAATTACCTACATAGGGGCAGCTAGGTAGCGCAGTGGATAGAACACTGTCCCTAGAGGCAGGAGGACCTGAGGTCAAATCCAGCCTCAGACACTCAACAATTACTTAGCTGTGTGAACTTAAGCAAGTCATTAACCCCATTGCCTTGGGGGGAAAAAATTACTCACATGTCCTTAGTTATGAAATTGCATATTTTTCATAATCTTCTATAGTCATTGTATATTCATTTAACTTATTTTGGTATATAGTTTAAGATATTATTTTAAACCTAATTTCTGCCAAATTACTACACAGCAATTTTTATCAAGGACACACTAGCTACTTTTCACTTGTTACGTATGTTTTCAGAATTATCAATGGACTGTTTTCATATTTACATTGGCTTTTTGCTAATCTATTCTGCTTCATTAATCTATTTTTCTGGTTTTTAAAAACAATACAAAATAATTTTCATTTCAACTTTATAAAATTTCAGAGAGTTAAAAGTGCTATTTTCTCTGCCTTATTCTCACTTTTTCATTATTTCTTTGAGAGTCTAAATTTTTAAGCACAAATAAATTTTTGTTAATATCTTACCTAGTTATATGAAATACCCTCTGGGAGTTTGGTTGGCATAGTATTCAACCTGTAAATGAATTTATGCAGCATCATGTTTATTACATTAGTGTAACTCAAACATGGGTGTCTATCCAATTATTAGCCATTCTTTATTCTTCAAAAGAAAAATCAGTCTAAACATAGTAGACAGAGCAATGGCCTTATAGCTAAGAAGACTCAGCTTCAAGTCATGCCTCAGACATAAACTGGTGTTGTGACTCAGGGTAAATTGTTCAATCTTTTAATATACTTAGCAAATTTCTATGACTAGAAGTTGCAGAGAAGATATCAATTTTCATTGATAGAGGGAGTTTTCCCATCTGGAAATTATCTTATCAATGATGCCACGGTACTAATTTCTATCCCCAACACATTTCTTTAAAGAGTGTTTTTTGTCTTTGTCTTTCTGTACCTTAAGCATCTCTTAATAGGCTGATTCCCAGAAACATTATGTTTTATGTAATTATTTTGAATGAGAACTCCTTATATCCTCGTGGATTTTGTTTTTGCTATATAGAAGTGAAGGTACTTTAGTGGACTTATTTTGTATTCTTTATTGAATTTATTAATTTTCTTAATTTGTTTAGTTTTGAGGTTTTTCAAGTAAAATATCATGTAGTGTGCCAAAAAATGTTCTTTATCACTGTTTCTGCCCTTAATTTCTTTCTCATCTTATTGTAATAGCTATTGTTTATAGAACTATGTCAAATAATAGTAGAAAAAGGGGAACAACCTTACTTTAATCCTGTATTCAATGGGAAAGTTTCTACTGTTTCACCTTTACAAATAATGCAAGTTGTTGGTTTTAGATCGATTTTTATTATATTGAAAACGGACTATTAATATGTTTTTTGAGGTTTTTAGTATAATTTAAAGTTAAAGCTTTTTCTGGAATCATCTATCTCTCACCATGAAGTTTGGGATAATTTTAATATTATTGAATATATTGTTTTCCTAATGTGGAATCATCCTTACCCAGATATGAATAAAGACTTACACAAAAGGGAATGCACATTAATGTATGCCAACTCACCAAGTCCATGTTCCAAATTGTCTTAATTCTGGAAATGACTCTGCCTAACACCTGCTCTTTTGATTGTTGAGTCCTTAAGTCAAATTACCATTTCTTATGAAACCTAACATACTAATTCACTTCTGGTTCCACTGGATCTTTGGGCTTCACTTCCTAGCTAGCTACTTCATTTCCTAGAATAGATTCTTCTTTCCTTTCTACCCCACAGTTTTTAATATATTGTCTTTCCCCATTAGAATGAAAGTTCTTGGAGGGTAAGAATTCTCTTGTGTAGTTACATTTGTCTCCCCAGCATTTAGCATAGTAAAGGCTTACTTTTATGGATAAATATACAGTGGCAGACTTGTAATCAGTAAAATTTACATTCTGGAATTCAAATGTAGCCTCAGGCACTTCCTAGTTGGATAACCCTGGGCAAGTCACTTAACCCTGTTTGCCTCAGTCCCTCATTGGAAAATGAGCTGAAGAAGAAAATAGTAAACTACTTTAGCATTTCTGTCAAGCAAATCCTAAATGTAGTTACAAAGTGCGGAACATGAGTGAAACAACAACAAAAGCTTAATAAAAACTATTTATTTGTTCATAATAAATAATTGTCTATATCACTGAAGTCTAATTCCTAAAATTTATTTGAAGTGATTGCTATAGTACTCATTATTGACACTGATCTATTATTCTATCCTTGTTTTATCCTTTCCTGATTTGGTTAATGGAGCTATTTTTGTCATATGAGTTTATTTTATTATTTCTTTCTCAAATTTTCTGCATAATTTATATAACAAAGATATAAATTTCTCTTTAACACCTATAAATTCATCTGTTCTTTGATGGATCTTCTATGGCTTGTTCAATTTCATTTTCTTTTTTTTTAAGATTTTATTTATTTTGTTTTACAATTTTTCCCCTAATCTTACTTCCCTCCCCTCCTCAAGAAGGCAATTATGCCAGTCTTTGCATTTGTTTCCATGGTATACATTGATCCAGATTGAATGTGATGAGAGACAAATCATATCCTTAAGGAAGAAACATAAAGTAAAACAGATAGTAAGATCAGACAATAAGATATCAGTTTTTTTTCTAAATTAAAGGTAATAGTCCTTGGTCTTTGTTCAAATTTCTCAGTTCTTTCTCTGGATATAGATGGTATTCTCCATTGCAGAGAGCCCCAAATTGTCCCTCATTGTTGCCCTGATATAATGAGCAAGTCCATCAAGGTTGAACATCACTTCCATGTTGCTGTTAAGGTGTACAGTGTTTTTCTGGTTCTGCTCATCTCACTCAGCATCAGTTCATGCAAATCCCTCCAGGCTTCCCTGAATTCCCATCCCTCCTGGTTTCTAATAGAATAATAGTGTTCCATGACATACATATACCACAGTTTGCTAAGTCATTCCCCAGTTGGAGGACATTTACTTAATTTCCTATTCTTTGCCACCACAAACAGGGCTGCTATAACTATTTTTGTACAAGTGATGCTTTTACCCTTTTTCATAATCTCTTCAGGGTATAGGCCCAGTAGTGGTATTGCTGGATCAAAGTATGCACATTTTTGTTGCCCTTTGCACATAGTTCCAGACTGTTCTCCAGAAAAGTTGGATGAGTTCAGTGTATTAGTGTCCCAGATTTCCCACCTCCCTTCCAAGAATGATCATTGTTCTTTCTGGTCATATTGGCCAATATGAGAGGTGTGAGGTGGTACCTCAGAGATGCTTTAATTTGCAATTCTCTAATAATCAATGATTTAGAGCAATTTTTCATATGACTGTGGATTGCTTTGATCTCCTCATCTGCAAATTTCCTTTGCATGTCCTTTGACCATTTGTCAATTGGGGAATGGCTTTTTTTAAAAAAAATAATTTAAATCAATTCTCTGTATATTTTAGAAATGAGTCCTTTGTCAGAAATACTATTGTAAAGATTGTTTCCCAGTTTACTACATTTCTTTTGATCTTGGTTACAGTGGCTTTGTGTGTGCAAAAGCTTTTTTTCAGAAAGATTTTATTTATTTTGAGTTTTTACATTGGTTCCATGGCATACATTGATCTCAGTTGAATGTGATGACAGAGAAATCATATCCTTAAGGAATAAAAATAATGTATGAGATAGTAAAATTGCATAATAATATAACAGATTTTTTTCTAATTTAATGGTAATAATCTTTGGTCTTTGTTCAAAGTCCATAATTCTTTCTCTGGATACAGATGGTATTTTCTATTGCAGATAGCCCAAAATCATCCCTAGTTGTTGCACTGAAGAGATAAGCAAGTTTGTCAAGGTTGACCATCACCCCCATGTTGTTGTTATGGTGTACAATGTTTTTTCTGGTTCTGCTCATCTCACTTGGCATCAGTTCATTGTGCAAAGGCTTTTTAATTTAATGTAATCAAAATCATCTAATTTGTTTTTAGTGATGTTCTCCATCTCTTCCTTAGACACAATTTCATTTTCTGAATCAGGATTGTTTAATTTCTTATTTATGTTCTTTTAATTCAGATCTTTTATATTTTCAAAAGTAACCCTCACTTCTTTCAAATTCTATCTTCTGACAACATTTAATTGTACATAACTGAGGAACAGTTTTTAACTAGAGGAGGAGGTGGGTTGAATGTTTCACATAAAGCTATAAGCCCTGCTATGCATCTGTCTAGGTTTTAGAACAGTCGGTACTCATTCCAAATAATTCTGTCATGGAAAATCTGGGTAGGAAGAGGTCACTGGGCACATTCTTAGGGATTGAGGCTGCATGAATTTAATGAAGGAGTGGTATATTATGCAAGCACATCCTTCAGAAAGCAATTTTAAAAAAGGAAACAGAGAGTTTGTATGCTATAAAACACTGAGAAGACTAAATCTGCCATTAAATCTTCAAAAGACAGAACAATAAATAAACAAAAATTCACAAACTCTAAATATCAGAAGAAAAAATTTTACATAAAAGGAAAAAAACTAAAACAGCACCAAAAAAGAGAGAATAATTTGAAAGGATGAAAATTAATAAATGGTCTAAAATTTATTGTGAAAGGAAAAAGTGATATAGATGCAGCCATAATTCCAAAATGGACTTTTGATACATTTTCAGAATTGTAAAGAAAAAAACTTGTAGTGAGAGATCTTGTCATTTCTTTGAAAGTTTTTGGTTTATTGACTGAATTTTCAAGGCTTGATCAAGTCAGTATTCTGAATGAACTTTGTATTGCCAATCATAGAAAAAAACTAGAATTTCATTGCAGAAGGCACCTTAGGAAGCTAATCCTCCAAGAGATTGAGACCACAAAGAGTATTTCATTTTTTTCTCTATAACCCCAGCACCTAAACATGTATAAAGTGCATGCTAAATATTTGTTAAATTGAATTGAACGCCCTCTTTTAAAAAATGAGTAAAAAAACTGCTTCACTTCCCTGGTCTTTATACTTGAAGAAGATGGTTTCAGGTTCTTCAAGTTTAAAATGAGATGGCTGTACTGTATGGTCTCTAAGATTCCAAGAGATCTAAATCTATTGAACTATAAAATGCAGAAAGATTGTAACTCATTCAAGATCATGATCTTACAAGTTTTCTTAGTTCTGCCCCTAATTGGATTTTGAAAATTTACAAATAATAGTAGATTTTTAATGATTTGAATTCAATGGATTGATGCTACATTCGTTAATTTAGATCTGTTCATACTGTCTTCTGAATGCATTTTTTCTGACTAATAGATTTACTAGATCTTATTTTATACACCTGTTTATTTTACAAATGGTATATTTTTTAAATGAATGATATTCTCATACTATGGTCATCCATATAGATGTGATCATTTTCAGTTTGGAATATTTACTAATAATTGGATTTTCATAGATCTGAGTTGCATTTGCTCCTCAAACTAAGCTAATTTCCTTTCTGCTGGCCTCAAGATGTAAGAATGATCTTCTAAGCTCCAGGAGGTCAGTAGAAGAAATGCCTTTCCCATATCCAGTAGTCCAAAAAGTGTGAACCTCTTGAGCTTAGTGAGACTTCTTAAGAAAGCTAACATCTTGGGTCTGCTAGGTGGTGTAGTGGATAAAGCACTGGCCCTGGAGTCTGGAGTACCTGGGTTCAAATCTGGTCTCAGACACTTAATAATTACCTAGCTGTGTGACTTTGGGCATGCCACTTAACCCCGTTTGCCTTGCAAAAACCTAAAACAACCAAACAAACAAAAAAAAAACAGAAAGCCAACATCTAGAATGGAGTTTTTTCCTACTTCTCTTCTTTCTTTTGGTTATAGCACCTTGGAACATCTCAAAAAGCAATTGACTTCTTCCCTTCCTGAGCATACAAATAGAAGAGCAATTACCAGAATATTTGGAGCCATAGTATCTATTATGGCTGACCAACTAATAGAGAAAAAGTTGCCAATAGAGTGAGAAACCAGGAAAAACTTGAAAAGAACTTATTTGACATTGATTGGGTTGTATTCAATGAAGGTAGAATGAGAAATACCCAATGAGCATCCCTGTGGCAAATATCCCAGCAAGTTTTACATACTAGCCTCTCAAATTATTGTAATAATTACTTATCAGTTTCTTTTGTATATGTAGGAATAAAACTGCCTGTTCTATTGAAAAATAAAAGAAACGAACTAATTAGAAATATGGTGAACAAAAAAAGCTGATCATCTAAAAGGTATTTTTATGAGAGATAACAAATACCTTTCTCTATTACTTTTGATTTACTTTTATTAAAGTAGCTTCATTTTATTCTCAGCACATCCATAATAGAGATTACTCAAGTATTGTAGGGTGTCCAAGCCATAAACTTTGCAGCAAGTATGATTGAGATAAGGGAAAAAATGGGCCAGATCATGGTAGTAAGAAGTTCAAGGACTTTGATGGACAAGCTAAAGTGTCCTTTTTGAAAAAAAATAACATTCCAAGGCTGTTTTAAATAATAATTTATTCTATTCATGTAACAAATTAATATTTAAATTATGTGAGCTTCTTTTGAACTAATTAAAGAAGATATTGATAGTCGATTTTCCAAGTACTACCAATGGCTTTAACAAAGACCTTGAACAAAACCTATAAACTTCATCATTCAGATTCTCACTTGGAAAATAACCATAATTTTTATTGCTTTATAATTTGCTTGCCTTTCATGACCCAATAAAAATAACAAATATTACAAAAATATTTTAAAGCATTGAAAAATAAATCATTTTCTTAAGAATTTCTTTTTCATGTAACTTTAGTTATAAACCTCTAGTGATTCCCAAACGAGGAAACACTGGTCAATAATGTTACTATCTCACAGTGGTGAAAAGTTAATGTTTCCAATATCTACTGACCATCTTTTGTATGAAAGAAAATCAAGCATCACTTCAATTAACTTCTATAAAGAAATATTGAAGGTAGGACCCCCCTCCCCCATTACCTATCATCATGTAATTTCAAAAATAGGTTTACCAAACCTCCACATAGGTTAATATTGGGCTGAGAAAATTATATCCGCTCCAAGCCCTGGACTCTTACTGACAGTTCATTCATTATTTGTATAAAAACAATCTGTCTTTTCATCCTATAACATTTAAAGTTATCCTCCCAAAAATGCTCCAAAAGTAGTCAGTCCAGTTTATTGCAGGCTTTGCTGGACAAACTTGATAATTCATGAATAATTGAATAAGTGAGTCATCTTTTGGTTATTCCTCACTCACATCAAATGAATGACTTGCTTTTGGTCATACATTCTTCTGGTAATACCTTTCTTTATGTCATTTCACCTGTTGCAATGGTTGACTGGTAATATGTTTCAGACTACTTATATTAACTTTTTGCATTGATCTTTATGTGATCCAAGACTTTAGAATCTGGAACTCCTTGACTTGCAGTCATATAGCATCAGTGAAAAAGTGCTGATAATAAGAAGATAGGCCTTTGTTTCAGAAAATAATCTTGGGATCCCTAAAAGAATTACACAATTTCCCAACTTAAATACAGGGGGAAAAAGCGAAAAAAAATCCCAGGGGCTTATTGTATTTTGAAAGCGATCAAGAGAATATTCATAACTAGCAACCTATATTCCCATTTATCTATTTGTACAATCTGTTGCCATCTAGATGAAAATACTCTGAATTAATATACATATGTGAATAAATGTACATGTTTTATGCATACATATACATGCATATATATTTATACATATACATACGTGTGGGGGGGAAGAGGAAGGTGGTTCAATGGATTAAATGCTAGGATTGGAGTCAGGAAGACCTGATTTAAAATCTAGCCTCAGATACCTCCTAGCTGAATGACCCTGGGCAAGTCATTTCTGTTTGTCTTGCTGCCAAGGAAAGAGGACCAATGATATCATAAGGGTGATTCTTGACTCACAAGTGAATTGAATTTAAGTGAGCTAGAGCTGGGCAAAGTCATCAGTCTCATTCTATCCACCAGAGTTATGAGTCCAGTGGCAAGACAAAGATCAACTCAATTGGTGATGGCCCTGGATGAAGTGGGAGTCCTTGGCCATAAGGAGCTAAGGTCTTTCCCTCATTAGCCTTAGTTGAATAGAGATGGAAATGGAAAGCCACTCCAGTTTCTTTGCCAAGAAAACCCCCAAAATAGTATGATTCTGAAGAATCAGACACAATCAAACAACAACTATATGTGTATGTACTATATACAAAAACATATATCAAGGCATCCTTGATGAAAATATCAGAATACAATATGCAGAATTTTGCAAATTATACTATATAGCACATCACATACACATAATTGCACATTGAATGAAAATCACAGAAAATAGGAGTCCACTGTGCTGTCTTAATTAACAATCAAAAGATTTTTGATTCTATATCAAAAGGCTGCCAGTAGTAATAATAAAGCCTCTTTTTCAACAGTGTCTTCAATACATATATTAAAATCATAAAATAATCCACAAAAACAAAGATAACTTTGCTCTACAAAATTCTTAATAACAAGCAGGGGATAGAACAAAGATTCTCATTAAAAGTGCTTTGCTACAACCATGGAGCAGGACTAGTGTAAAGTCCAAATGGAAGGAGAATTACTTACAGATGATGTGGTCATCCATGTGCTCTTGTTTGCAGGTTTGATAATAGGTTCATTGAACAGAGATATGGAATATTAAAAAGCCTCTTCTTGGATGAGAATGATAATATTCAAAAGAGTTTAGTTTACAGGAAAAAACAAGTAGATGAAGAATGTGTTTGTCCAGATTAGGTCCAGAAAGCTATCCATAGAACTAATCCACCAATAGCTATATCTTGGAGAGACAATGGATAGAAAATGAACTGGGTCCAAAATTGAAAAAAAAAAGAGAATGAGAATAGTCAAAATGCATTTGAAAAAATACTGATAATCTCATTAAATTCATGAAAAAAAATTTGCTAGATACAAGAGAAAATCAAAAGCAAAGTAATAGTAAATAATTCCAATGAAAATGTATATGATACTTAACTCTCTGCAGGAAATATTTGCATGAAAAAGTCTTGTTGAGCCAAATAATTTCTAATTGGTAGATTATATATTGAAATACCCCCAAATTCAAATAGATCTGTGATTTCAGCTTTCTTTCTTTTTTTTTTCTTTTTTAGGTTTTTGCAAGGCAAATGGGGTTAAGTAGCTTGCCCAAGGCCACACAGCTAGGTAATTATTAAGTGTCTGTGGCTGGATTTGAACTCAGGTACTCCTGATTCCAGGGCCAGTGCTCTATCCACTGCACCACCTAGCCACCCCAATTTTATCTTTCTAAGGATACAGATCGTAGCTTATTCATGCCTACCCATCTTGCATGATTCTTGTCCATATTTCTTCCTAGATCCAACATGCTGAAATCATCTATTTTCTTTTGAAATGTTGAGGATACCATAGGAAAACTTGGACAGTCTATTCATTATCCCTCACTTTTGCCATATGGCCATCTTATTATTTTTGTTTTTTACATTTTTTTGGTTTTATTGTAGTTCTCCTTCAAAATTCCTTGATTATAATGTGTTGCAACTTGTGCATAGTCATTTTACTCTCTCTTCATTGCCCTCCTGGGAGTAGTTATTTTCAGTGCATCAGAGACAATTATGATGCCTCAAAGGCATAAAATAACAGCTTTAAAATACTGGTATTAAAAAATAGGCTTTGTTTTCAGGGAGAAACTTAGGGTCATTAAAAGAACATTTTTTTCCCAGAGATAATTTATTCCATTCTCGCTCTCTTTTTATTTTTGCCTAGCTCTAGACTCAACTCACTTTCTGTCCACAATGTATGTTTAAGACATAAAGATATGTGTGTGTGTGTACACATGCAAATTTATAAATATACACATAGTCTCATTTAATCTCTATGCATACATGTATACCTATATAGAGAGAGGCCTCCGCTATCAGATATAATTCAAAATATCTTTTTTATTTAAAAAAAGCCTTATTTTTTATATTTTAAAAAAATCTCTTTAAGGATATGATTTCACTTGTCATAAATATTTGCAGATTTTTTCCATCCTTCATCTGTTTTTTATCATCCTAACGGTATCATCTTTAAATATCTTCAGAATAATTTTGCTTCACATTCTACTACTTCTCTCTTTTATAAAGTGATAATATAAATAAATTCTAACCATGTTTTTTCCAAAATATTTTATAAACAATTTTATATTCTAAAATAGCATTACCCGTGCCTATAATAGTTCTCTATTTGAAAGGTTGTATATTCACTAAGATTCTTTTTAGGATCTTTTGAGCATTTTTGCTCAAAATAATTTACAGTTGGTGAAATATCCATTTAAAATTATGTAATCATTACTGATGCTGAGTGAGATGAGCAGAACCAGAAGAACACTGTATACCCTAACAGCAACATGGAGGTGATGTTCAACTCACTCATTCCATCAGTACAACAATCGGGATCAATTTTGGGCTGTCTGCAAAGGAGAGTGCCATCTGTATCCAGATAAGGAGATGTGGAGTTTGAACAAAGTTCAAGGACTATTCCCTTTAATTTAGAAAAAAAACAGATATCTTATTGTGTGATCTTGTTACCTCTTAGACTTCTTGTCTCTTCCTTAAGGATATGATTTCTCTCTCATCACACTCAATTTGGATCAAGGTACAACATGTAAAGACTGACAGATTGCTTTCCATGGGTGGGGGAGTAAGATTAGGGAGAAAATTGTAAAACTCAAATAATATCTTTAATAAAAAAACAATAAATAATGAAAAATTATGTAATCATTGCTAATGTACCCCATTTAATTATTTTTATAATTTATTATAACTTCCTATTAATTTTGGTGTTTATTACAAGTTGGTAATATGACAAGATAACTGATTAAGAATGGTTCTCATATTAATAAATAGTTTTTGAAGTCTAGTAAATGATGTTTCTCATGTGATTCATTTCTTTAAAAAGTATTCATGAAGCATGAGGTTTCCATATAGTCTACAAGTCTTGGCCTTCCTCATTTATTATTCCTGATTCATATCTTCTAACATTTTCACTACCCTCAACATTACCCATCATTGAAAGCACCAAGTACTTAAGCATATGTTGATTCAATTTTGAAAGGATAATTGATTTCTTCTTTATCGAATTTCATTACCTTTTCACTGTCTGCCTCAGATATTAGTGCATAAGCTTCAATTATATTCATGGTAGTTTTGCAAGTAATTTATCCTGAGTACTTCAATATAAGATAACCAAACATATGATGAATAAAATGTTTCTTGTTTCGCTCAATCCAAGATAAAACCACTATCACTGAAATTTAAACTTATCTTTCCAAGAATAATAAGCAAGTCATCCTTTCATTAATTGTAAACTTGCATCTGTAGGGTGATAATGTCAAAATTGATACTAGTCAGTTCCTCCATGGCAGGTCCACTCATTGGTCAATGGACAAGGATCTCAGACTTAGATACCAATAAGTATGTAAAATATTATTATATCCCTAGATCCTCCATGGGAATAAATGAAACAAAGAATTATTGCTTATGGATAAGAACATAGATTGACATAGTAAACTACAATTATTCAAAATTATTCTAAGTTCACAAAATGCTGATGGTCTTGAATAGAATTTTACTCTACAAGCAAAATTAAAATAATTTGCTCTGAATAAACATTTTAGTGAAAATGGCCTTGCATTTCTTACAGTGCATTCATTGGGATAGTGACAAATCCGAGACTTCCTTTACTTTCAGTTGAAGGAACTTCCTTTACCAATGCAAGTCATTACCTTATGGGAAGTCTTAGGAAGCAGCCTAAGCTGTCAAGAATTGCCAGGGTCAAATAACCAATATGAGATAAACATGGAACTGGTAGTCAGGTCTGATTTTGCCATGATACCTCCCACTTTCTATTCATACTTTGGTTTAATGAATAATTGGGGGTGGATGAGATAGGACTTTGGGGAATGGGAGTTGCTAATTGTAAGTCTGTTGTCTGTGTATTCCTATTATTGTTAGATGTTAGACTAAAAACTATCAGAAAGCAATATTTGCAAATTCAGAATACAGAGTTGGAATTTTTTTAATAGATTGCCTTCATAATTGCTCTTTATTAGAAGATGTACATTCCCCAAAAAAGTTAAGAACCATAGTTCTTACATTTTGGCTCCATGTGTTATATGTAGGTGCTTACTTTTAGATAGTGATGATCAAATGGTGCTTATTTGATTTCTTCCTTTTCATTTTCCTTCATTTAAATGTCAATTAAAATAGTCAAAGCATTGTTCTTAATATTCTAGAAAATTTTAGTTGCAAGTCTTATAAAAATAATGAAAAGATGAATGCTGAACAATAGATATATATTGATATAGAAAGAATGTTGACCAAGGAGTCATGAGATACTAGATCTAGTGATTTGTAATCAAATAACTCCATTTCTCTCGGCCTCAGTTCTCTCATGTATTAGATGAACGGTTGTAATAATAATCATTCATGCATATTTACATAATTCCTTTAAAAGTGAAATCATAGGAACAAATATCATAGATTAGAAGCTAGAAGGCATGTTAGAGAGCAGTGAGTCCAAACTTCTCACTTTACAGATAAGGAAAATGACACAAGGAAAAAGTAATTTGTTCAGAACAAAAACTAACTACCTGAGGTGGGATGTATACCTGTCTACCAACTTCAAATCAAATAAGGAACTATTCCTTCCAAATAATGTCTCCAAATAATATTCAACACCTTTTCCAGCTCTAAAATTCTATGGTTTCACAATATCTTGTGGAAAGTTAAGATATAAATATTATTTTAAACATCAGTATTATATAAACATTTTAGAACCAATGCATTCAGTACTTAAGAATTTGGTACTGATTTGCCTTTCTGGAAGGCTTTATTTCATCACATTCCATTTTTGTGAAGCTTTTTTTCCAGTCATGTCTTGAATTTTTTCTGTGATGTTATAGAGTTTGATATTTTTCCAAATCCTTTACACAAAACATGACAAAATACTGCACAGAAAAAAAGTATAAGAAAGAGATAATGTTCTTCAGACATGGGTAGTCCTGACTCTCATACAAGCAGACAGGTAAAATAAACTTGGGAAGAAGAAAACTGACATTTAAAATTGGGAGAGATAGAAGTATTGTTACAGAAATGACATCTTTTGCTTTCACAGCAATCTGTCTCCCTTTCTTTCTTCCAAACACATAAAAAAGGCATTTTGAGTTACTGATTAACTTCAACCTATACTGATCTTTGATTCTGTCTAAGGTTCATGAAAATTGGTTAGACCCTTTTCAACAAAAGGCGAAACTAAATTTGTGAGAAATTGAAACTCTTTTTTAGGTTGGGTAGACATAAAATCTACACTTCCCTGACTTGTCAGACCAAATTCTGTTTGGTCAGCCTACATTTTTATTAGTTCCTCTTACAGGGAGACTTGAAATTTTTGCAGCAGTTAATCCTTTCCTATACATAAAAAAATAAGTAAGCATTATAATGCAAACTATTGTTATTTTAACAGTAAAAATTTAGAGCTGGAAAAGATCTCATAGCTCTTATATCCCACACCACTTTACAGGTGAGAAATCTTAAACCCAGAAAGGTTAAAATGACACAAGTAATTGAAGGGAGAGTTGTACTATAACTCCAAATATAGTCATTTTTTTGTTCCACATTGCCTGTCCTTAGCTTCATATATATTGTTTGTGTAGTTTGCATTTCTTTCACTCATCTTTTGTTCATTCAAAAAAAAGAGGTTAGAAGGAGATACTAAAAATTATACAAGCACTAGTCGTTAATCCATTTGATCGTAAGTTCTTGAGGGCAGGGACTATTTTTTGCCTCTTTATTTATCCCAGTGCTTATTCCTCTCTCACCTTTTGCTCAACCCACAAAAACACCTTTACAAGGAATTACAAAAGAATGAACAGAAGAAAGGCATTAAAATGTACTTATTTTAGTTTGTTTGAAAGAGAGGCAACAAGAGTAGTTGAAAGTAAAGTCAATCAGTGAAAACATCATTTTCAGTGACTAAAGGTATTGAGAACTTTCTTTTCGAGTTTCAGATTTGGACTTAAGCACTTTAGGCAATTTGTAAATGGCTGAATTAGAACCTCCAACAAACATCTAGAAGAAAAAAAGGCGGGGATACAAAAGCAGCAACTTAACAGAAAGAAATCAGGGTTAAATTCTTTTTCTATGTCATTTTCTCCCATTAGGATGAAAAGTTCTTAAAGATGGGGACTTTTTCTTGCTTATCCTCAACATTTAGCATAGTGTCTGACACCAATACTCTCTATCTATCTATGTAACCATCTTGTTTTACCTTTAATCCACCTAGGCAATGATAACTTCTCATTTAATTTAATCCGTTGCATAGACAAAAGTCTTTTCTTTGTAAGAATTACTACATAGAAGAACCAACAATGAAATCGGCTAATGTTCTTAAAGACTAGAGAGAATCTCTGGTGGCAACTATGCCTGCTGTTCTGAATTATTGTTATTTTTTTTAAGGAGACATGATAAGTCTTTAAGGAGGAAAAACACTTTTTAATTGATTTTCTGAAAAGTATGTTGAGGAGGAGGGGAAAGGAGGTGGAGTGTGAGTAAATATTGTGTTATTAAACACCCACAGATGTGCTGGCTGCCTGCAAAGAAGTAAAATAGATATGGCGACTGCCCTCTAGGAGGAATATCAATGCAGACAAACATCTAGAAAGGCATATAAATAGAATTATATAACACACCAGATTTGCTGGAGGGAAAGTAGGAAATAACATAGCTTGTGGAGATTAGGAGACTGACTGGGGAGGAATGTTTTGCAAGGAAGGTAACTAGGTCCTTATTAACCACAATAGCTGTTTTTCTGGATGTGGCAATGAGATACTCAATATCCTTAAACCTGAGTGAGAAAGAGACCCAGGTTGGGGGAGGGAGAAATTAGGCATCACTATTTAACACTGAGTATCTTCTTTGTCTAAGTGGTAACTGAAGCCATGGAATTAGAAGGGTATATCAAGGGATCAAATGTAGACTGGGAAGAAGACATACATAATCCATGTTGTCTCTCATATTCTTTCTTTGAACAATAGTCAAAATATTTCTGTTTCTGAAGATAGCTGAAATGATCTATTTTGTCCTATTAAATTTATGAATATTGTGTTATTTTTGTTTCTCTTCATGCATTTCAGCATTCAACATTCAAAAACCATTTGTTAAATGTCTAGTATATTCACATAGCAGTGATTGTACTAGGTATAGCAAAATTCAGATAAAACTTATTCCTTACCTTGAAGAAGCTCATAGTCCAAATGGCAAATCATATGCATATATAAATAACTCTAATAAAATGCTTCACATTTAGCACATTAGACAGTTAACAAAATAAAATGAGGTAGGAGGGGGAAGGTCATTATCAACCATAGAGATCAGGGGAAAATTTCTTCGAAGAGGTGATGTTTGAGATGAGAATTAAAGGACCGGTATATATTTCACAGTAAAGAAAAAGACTACTTCATGCAGAGGGAATAAACACATGAAAAGAAGAAAACAGATAAATGAAGGATATAGTTCTTAAAAGAGTTAGGGGAGGGGCGGCTAGATGGCCGTAGTGGATAAAGCACCGGCCTTGGAGTCAGGAGTACCTGGGTTCAAATGCGGTCTCAGACACTTAATAATTACCTAGCTGTGTGGCCTTGGGCAAGCCACTTAACCCCATTTGCCTTGCAAAATCCTTAAAAAAAAGAGAGAGGGGAAAAAAAGAGTTAGGGGAGTAATTCAAGTAAAGGAGGAAACTGCATCCTGGGATAAAAATAATATACTTGTTATTTTTGTGGTTGTTGCTTAGTTGTTTCCATTTGTCTGACTCCTTGTGACTCCATTTGATATTTTCTTGGCAAAAATGCAAGTATGATATGCCATTTTCTCCTCTGGCTTATTTTTTTTTAATTTTTTGCAGTGGAGTTAAGTGACTTGCCAAAGGTCATACAACTAGATAATTATTAAGTGTCTGAGGCCAGGTTTCAACTCAGGTCCTCCTAACTCCATGGTCAGTGCTCTATCCACTGCACCACCTAGCTATCTCCACTCCTCCAGCTTATTTTACAGATGAAGAAACTGAGGCAAATAGAGCTAAGTGACTTGCCCAGGGTCTCATAGCTAAAATGTCTGTGATCAAATTTGAACTCAAGATTTCTTGACTCCAGGATTGGCATTCTATCCACTGGGTTACGTAGCTACCTACAATTATTATTATTATCTTCACCTTGACATATAAGTAACTTTTTATAAGGTCATAGAATTATAGATTTAGGGCTAGAATATAGACCTCTCATTATATAGATAAGGAAAAAGTGGAGACCTGTCTTGTCTAATTAGCTAGTAATTATTAAATTATCAGCATACTGAAGCTTTCCTCCTATCTTATTAATGAAGGGGGTTTTTTTTTGGTTTGTTTTGGTGGCAATTTTAAGTAAATCTTTATCAGAACTATCTTCAAGTAAATCTCTAGTATTTAGTACTATGGTACTTAAGGGTAAAAAATTCCATTAAAAAGCCATCATTACAAAGATGTATATGAATTGTTGCAAAGTGAAATAAGCAGAGCTAAAAGATCATTGCACACAGTAATAGTACTATTGTACAATGATCAGCTGAGATTGACTTAGTTATTCTCAGCAATACAATGATCTAGGACAATCCTGAAGGATAAATGATGAAAAATGACATCTACCTCCAGAGAAACAACTCAAGGAGTCTGAATGCACATCAAAGCTTACTTTTTAAAGTTCCTTTATTTTTCTTGTGTTTTTTCCTTGGGGGTTAGGTTTTTTTGTTGCTGTTGGATGTGGTTTGGGGGGAGGGGGAGTTCTTTGTTCTATTCTGCAACATGACTAATATAAAAATAAATTGTGTATGGCTATATATATATATATATATAGAGAGAGAGAGAGAGAGAGAGAGAGAAGGGGAGAGGAAGACTGGAAGGAAGGAATTTGGAATTCAAAAATTATTTTTCAATGCTAAAATTGCTTTTACAATGTTTCTCAGTATAATTGAGAAAAAATAAAATAAAAACATTAATTTTAAGAAGCTATCATTCCCCCAAACCATCAGATATCTCATATTAAGCCAAAGCAAAACAAAATTCTAAATTAATTAAAATGACATGTTAAGATTTTAATGATTTCTCTGTGTGCCCTATTTTTTCTTTTTACCCTGCCTTCTTCAACATTTTCATATCTCTTATTTTATTCTTAGTTCAGATTTTAATAAGTAAGATCAAAGGAGAGAGAGGTTGGAATTACTACCCCTAGTGAAACCCCATCATTTTATAGTGAAACCTATTATACAGAAAAGTTTGTGGCTTTTTTTCCACTAAAATGAATGACAGTATCATATTTGGATCCATAACTCTCAATTCTCAACCTAGGGCTATCTTTTAGCCTCAAAGACCTGAAAAATATGGAGTCAAATTAAAAAAAAAAAGACTTAGAGAGACATGATCATTGTCTCCAAGAATCTTCCAGGAAGTCATATAAAGAGGTGTTAGAATTATTCTATTTGATTTCAGAGGGTTGCTGCTGTTGATGATGTTTGTCCTTTGTTCTTGAAAAAGACTATGACATCATGGAAGCAATATTGTGATAAGTTGGGGTGCTGTATGCTAAATTATCATCCTTCCTTTCTTCTCTGGAACCATCTGGGACCAGTAACCAGAGAAGAATTATGATGACTAGAGCACAAACATGAGCAGCAAGTTACAAAGACAGATTCTTGCTTTATATAAAGGGGAAAATTTTCTTGACAATTAAAATCATCCAAAAATGATTGAATGAAGTATCATAGACTTTTCAAGGCATTGACTGGGAAAATCCAAAGAAAAACTGAGGAAATTTGACTGGGGAAATTTCTAAGGAATCCTCATTCAGGGAAGGGTTGGACCAGGTAACTACTAAAGTACCTTCTAACTCTGAATTCCTGTGGTTTTGGTTCTAGAAAGAATAATTGTACTTAATGTTGTCTCTCTTCAATAAAGACACGCTGCATCATTGCCCCGATTCAAGGCTGTAGCTTCATTCCAATCTACATATATCATTATTAGTTTAGAAACAGAACCATGGAAAGAATGTAGGCAGCTTGATAGATTGTTTATATTGACTATATGGAAGAGTTGAAGTAATAAATTCCAGCACATGATCCTGGGTGACGGACTATGGAAAATTCTAAACAAGACATGTCATTGTTCTAAATATTGGTTCCCTGCTACATCATGAGAAATGCTGCAAAAAAAGCAGTCTCTTGGTTAATTTTTATGATGTCTAGAACTTTTTTGTAGCAACTAATAGGTTACCTGTTTCTTTTATTTTGTGTAGCATATTCTATACCTCAATCCTTTGGGTTCATTCAGTACTTATGGAGATGGATCAAAATGTCTCTGGGAATTAGTGGATGGGGATGATTAAAATATAATTATTATTTGACAGTCAAATGATATGATTTGAAAATATATGCATTGTCTATTTGGTACAGATTTGCATTTTTAATCATTTAAAACTATTGTTACAGTAGTCACTAGATAAAACATCATAATAAGAATTTTACATTTATATAATATGTTAAGGTATGCTAAGCATTTCCCCTTCAACAGTCCTGAGAGGCAGACTCAAAGTGATATGGCCAAAGTCAAACAAGTAGGGAGTTTTAAAAAAAAAAGGAATTTGAACCCAAATCCTCTAAAAACTAAGCCTGCTTTCCTCCTACTATTCCTCATTATTTAGCAACTACAATATGAAAGAGGCAGCTAGGTGATGTAGTGGATAGAGTACTGGGTCTGAAGTCAGGAAGACTCATTTTCTTGAATTCAAATGCAGCTTCAGAACTTAGTATTTGATCTTGGGCAAGTCACTTTATCCTGTTTGACTCAGTTTCCTATCTGTAAAATGAGCTGGAGAAGGAAACGGCAAGTCACTCAAGTATCACTGCCAAAAAAAAAAAAAACCCAAATGGGGCTGTAAAAAACCAAGCAAAACTGAAAAAAAAATGACTCAACAGCAACAATATGTAATACACCATGTTAGTTATTGGAATTATGAAGACAAAAATAAAAATCCCTGTCCTCAAGGGATTGAGGGAATAAAACTTGTGTATAAATATTTTAATATAAAGCAATTTCAGGTGGGAAAGATAACTAGCATTGGTATAGTAGTGGATGAAGCAGGGACAAAGATAAGGAAGACTACAAGAAATATGAGAGTCTAAAAGGCAGAGGTAAATAACCCTGAACAAGTCATTTAGCTCCCCTGGCCCTCAATGCCCTCATCTGTCAAATGTGACTTCCGAGATCCCCTTCAGCTCTAATCTATCTGCCTAGCATCCTCTGATGAAGGCGTACATTCTAAGCACAGTGGTAAACCTGGGCCGATTTACAGAGATAAGGGTTGGCACGTCAAGTGCGTTGCTGGTAGTAGGTTAGTTTGTCTGGAATGTAGAATGCATGAGGGGAAGTAATGTAAAACAAGTCAATGAGTCTGGAAGGCTAGATAAGAGATAGACTATGGAAGTCTTTATCTTCTATCTGTTAAGTGAAAGACTGAGAACTCAAAGCTCAGGTCTTCTGACTTCCAGTCTCGCATTCATCTCATATAACAAAAGCTCAGGGAAAAGCAAGAAAAGAACCATATCAATAGAGATCAGAAAAGTGTAAACTAGTAATGAGGAAATATAGGAAATAATAATGTACAAGGTCTTGGATTTTTAGCAGATGTCGCCTGGGCTTGGAAATTGAACAAAAAAGACTGGAGTGGCAGAGACAATGAGGTGGCATAGTATATAGAGAACTGAGCCTAAAGTCAGGAAGACCTGAGTTCAAATCAGACACAAGCTGTGGGACCCTGGGCGAGTCATCTCTTAGCTTTTTTTATCTGTGAAATGAACTGGAGAAGGAAATGGCAATCCATTCCAGTATCTTTGCCAAAAAACCTCAAATGGAGTCAAAAAGAGTCAGAAACAACTGAAAATGACTGAACAATAGTAAGAAATTTCTCCCTGGGTTCCAGTTGTCTATTAGATGTAGCAAACTGGATGTTACCAAGTTATCTTAAAGTCAGAATGTCTAAACTCAATCTACCTATTTTTTCTTCAAACTCTCCCTCTTCTAAATTTCCTTGCTTATTTTGAACATGGAGAGAGAAGATGGAGAGTCTTGTGCGAGGAACAGAGTGTGATGATATCCAAAGAGGTTGGAAATACGGTTGAGTTCAGGCATTATCTTCAACTCTTCATTCTCTTTTGTCCTGCATAGCCAGCAAATTGTCAACTCTTTCCATATCTGTCTTCACCACATCTCTTGCATCTGACTCCTTTTCTCTATTCACCTTTACACCAAATCAATTCAGACATAGAATATTAAAACAAACATGGTTTGCCTGTCTCAAATCTCTCCCAACTCCTGTCCCTCATATGCATTGTTGCTGAAGTAATTTTCCTTAAGTGCAGATCTAACTAGGTAGCCCCAACTCTATAACAAATTCCAAAAATTTGCTATGGTTTCTAGAATAAGATATGAGCCCCTCTTTAGCTTTGAACATCTGAAACAACCTGACCTCAAGCGTATTTCCAACCTCTTTGGATATCATTCCCCTTCCACACTCTGTTCCTCACACAAGACTCTCCATCTTCTCTCTCCATGTTTTTGAGCTGATCATTTCCAAAGCTTGGAATCCTTAACTCTGCCTCAGAATTCCTCTTCCTTGGAGATGGTTGATTGACTGAGTCAGTTATCATACTTGTAGGTTACTAAGTAGAGTGGTCAAAGGCACAGGACTTGGTCTGACCCAGAAACCTTGATTTGGTATCAAAAGATCATTTCATTCAAGAGACCAGAAAAGAAAGACAACCCATCTGGATCAGGCAAAAGTTTCTGAAGCAGGGACATCAAAGTGGGTTTTAGTTTCGCAATGTTCAAGACAATTTGCAATGTTGAAAGTCTTGTGAGTGTGGATATGTATTCATGGAATTAATCAATAACATTCATCAAACCGTTACCATGTACAAAGTATTATGGCAAGGGACGGCTAGGTGACACAGTGGATAGAGAACTGGCCCTGGAGTCAAGAGGACCTGAGTTCAAATGTGACTTCAGACACTTAATAATTACCTAGTTGTGTGGCCTTGGGCAAGCCACGTAACCCCATTTGCCTTGCAAAAACCTAAAAAAAAATTAAAAAATATAAGATAAAGTACTATGGCAAATACTAGGAATATAAATCTAAGAAGCTTAAGAACCTTGTGTTCTGTTGGGAGAATACATGTTCCCTGATAATTCAATAAAGGAAATGTCCAAAATAAATACAAAGGAGTTTATAGAAGGTAGTGGGAATGGAGTGAGGGGACAATAACAACTGTAGTAATTAGGGAAGAGATGGTAATTGAAAGGAGCCAGAGGTTTTGAAAAGGGGGTCTGTGTAGGAGTTTCATTCTGGTCCCATTCAATTCAATAAGCCTTTATTAAGTGTCTGTTATGTATCAGGTCTGCACTATTAAATGCAAGAAATACAATTAAGGAAAGATAATCTGTGTCTTACTATCTAATTAGTAGGAGGTGTGGGGTTGGAGGCTAGGGGAATTATAACACAAAATTATAACACAAAAGAGGTAGGAAAGGGGGAGGGGTTAGGGGATATCTGATCAGATTTTCTTTTCAAAGTGAGTACAAATTTTCTGCCCTCTCCAAAGGAAAGCATTGGAGGAATTTGGTACTTCACTCTCCAGCCCTCAAATCAAAAGGAACGAGAGGCTTGATTACTTGAGTTAACAACAAGGTGATGACCTCACAGATGATGTTTGTCTGAAGAAGACCATGACATCAGGAAGGTGATGCCATGACAAGCAAATGAATTGGATTTGAGGGGCAGGGGGCAAGGCAGTACACTAAATTATTGGTCTCATTTTCTTCTCCATAGTCTTCTGGATCCAGGGGCCAGATATGAATCAGAACAACTGGAGATGATCCGGGATGCACCAGGGTTAAGTGACTCGCCCAAGATCACACAGTAATAAGAGTCAAGTCAATTCTGAGAACAGATTTTAAACTCAGGTTCAACTGACTTCAGAGTCTGTGCTCTATCCATTGCACTACCTAGCTGCTCTGATCTTAGAGGTGATAAGTTTAACATGGGAGGGGCATCTTTGAAACCAGGTAGAACAGAGATAAAGAACAGCATGGAGGTAAACCCATGAAAAGAAACAGTAGGAAGAAACAGAATGTGATGAGTGACAAGCAGCAAGTTGGGCAGTTTGGATAGAACATAGTGTATATGAGGGAGAGTGATATATATAATAAGTGAATGAGTGAACTGAAGTCAAATTGTGAAGGGCTTTAAATGACAAAAGAGATGCTATTATATCCTAAGGGCAATAGGGAACCACTAGGGCATCTGGAACTGAGGAACGACAATTTTCAGACTTAGGAATATAAATTCTGCAGTCAAATGACACATGGATTAGAGAGAGAAGAGACAGGATGTAGTGAGTTATGAGTTTTACTCATGTGAGTTATGAGATTACTTCAATAACTAGCCCAGAAGCAATGAGGACTGCACTACTCTGGTGTCTGTGTTAGGGCAGAGAAGGGGATTGATGCAAAAGATATTGAAAACGTATCACCTTCCACCATCTGTCGAATGAGCTTCAGTTTACTGATGACAATATGGTACCATAGTATTACACTTAGAGGGAATGGCCATCTTTAAACAGTAATGTACAACATTCTTATGATGGACTCGAAAATTCACCAGGTTTCAACATTCTAAAATAACCTTCTGCAGCACAGAAACAAAGCATAACTTTATTGAGCTCAGTATTTTAAGAAAAAACTTGTCAACTTCCAAATTGGTATGTTTTGGACATATGCAACTTGATTCATGGGGAATTTGGTTTGCTATGGTTTGATTAAAAACCTAAATCAACTATAATTCAGATGCACCACCAAATTAATTAAGGATATAAAGTCCTTCCAAACTGGTCATTTTGTTTCATTTTGTTTTACAGTTTTGAAATAGTGACATATACCTTAGAAATGTGTAGCAAAACTAAATCTCAACCAAGCTCTTATGTGTGCAATGCAAAAAAGAAGAAAATAAATATTTATAAAGTACTGACTATTAAAAATATTATAGTAATTAAGATTAGAAGTGAAATATTTTTAAAAACAAAATAATATTGCATAGCTTTTTCTCATCTGTAAACCTAATTCCCTTTAAAATAACCAAAAGACAGTTTAAAGTAGAAAAATGATCATCCCAAAGTAGGTTATTACATATTTCATATTAATTGCTTTTTAAATATTGGATAGAGTTCATCTATAAATCTGTCAGGAACAGAATTTTTGGTTTTTGGAGTTCGGATGGGATTTTATTAAACAATGATTATAGCAACCTTTATGTTGAAAAATATTTTGCATATATGATCTTGCACAAATTCCTTGCTATTACTTTTATGATTTGTGTAATTTCATTTTAGATGAGTGATTAAGATCTTTATTTCATGTCCTATTTGAACATTTTATAGTTTTGTAGGGAATCTAGCAATTCTTTTCAATTTACTGTTTTGCTAGTAGGTGACTATAGAATAAATTATAAAAAATTGTTTTTTCTTTCTTTTCCATTGTAATTTTACCTCATTCATTTTTATTTTGGTCATTTGATTTTGTTCTCTTTTTTATCAGGTTTACTAATACTGTATTAATTTTACTAATCTTCACAACAATCATTTTTTTGGTAAGGTCTTAAGTTTCCCCTCCTTCCCTTCCCTCCTTGTCCCACTGACTGAAAGAAATCTAATATGGGTTCTACATATATAACTATGTTAAACATAGCCATATTAATCAATTTTATAATTCTTTCCAAAAAGCAAGCTGTAAGTGTGAAAGATGTTTTGTTTTACATTTTATCTCTTACTCCTCTAATTTTTCAAGTTTGTCTTGTTTATAATTTGAGGTTTGTTTATTTATTTTCTAGCTTTTTAAAATATAATTTCAGTTTATTACTCTTCTTTTTCTCTTTTTGTGAATATTTTCAAAAACAGAATTTTTCTTTGTGGATTACTTTAGCTATATGCCAGAAATTTAATATTTTAGTCTTATCACTCTCTTTCATATAAATATCATTTCTATGATTTGTTTTCATTATTTAATATATAACTTGTCTTCTAGACTTAAATTTTGTTTCTTTGTAATTCTGACTCCTTTCTTCTGAACCTAGCCTCCAACTAAGCAGAGCAAGTCTAACCCCTTATCCCATGACAACCCTTTCAATAATAGAAGACAGAAATCACTCCCTTATGCTTTTGCTTTTCCAGGCTAAAACCCAGAAATTTCTTTAACTTAACTCTTCTAGGGCAGTGAGATGGTGCAGTGGATAGGCCTGGTCTGGAGTCAGGAAGACCCAGGTTGGAATCCAACCTCAGATACTTATTTAGCTATGTGACCACAGACCAGTCATTTATCTATTTACCTCAACTGTAAAATGGGAGATAATAATAGTTTCTGTCTCCAAAGATTATGATGAAGATCAAATTAATTGTAAATACTTAGCATAGTGTCTGGTAAGCACTATATAAGTGTTAGATACTATTAAAACAATTAGCACAGTATTTAGAACATGTTAAATAGTATATAAATTTTAACTATTATCATCATCATCACTATCCTGGTTTTCTTTGTACATTGCAGAAGGAGTAATAAAATAATTCTGGGCCAGGCACATTTTCCCTTTATGGTTAGTAAAAAATGATTTACAGTACCTCCCCTGGTACATTGTTTACTACCAGAAAGTAACTTGGGCTCTGCAATATTTATTGATCACCACTGGTTGCTGTGGTAAAAATATCATGTGTATCTATCTCATGTTTTTCATAAGACTTTCAAGTTTTTACTTCTCTGCATAACTCCTTCTATTCACCCACCTATACAGAGTCTAATAGAGTGTGATTCATTTATTTAGGGGAAAGGAGGAGAGCAGACTTCACTGTGACAGTTCTCCACTGTCCTGCTCTGAACAACCTCTGAGCTATCTCACAGTAAAGGGTCTTTCAGCATGGTGCTCCCTCTTCTCAGACTGACCGAACCCACAGTTGCACTGTACTCTGCACTCCCACTTCCCATCACATTCATTGTTTTTGATCCAAGAAAAGAATTTATTTTCTTCTTCAGTTTTATGTCGTTGGTTCTTAAGACTTTGAAGCTTGAAAGTACCTCAATGAGGATGCCATGGCTATACCACTGGAACTATAGGTAACTGAAAAAGGCTCCCTCCAATAGACAAAGCTGAAGATGCTTGCTTGTTCCTCTTTCCAAAGATTAACATTTGTGGAGATCACTAGAGAGACTGCAAACATCACAGGTAGGGCAACTGCCAAAATCATTGCACCTCTATTGGCATTGTTCCTTCAATTGTATGAAACCATTCTAATCATCAACAATAGTGTTAGACCAAGGTAGTGGCAAAGCAGCAACAGGAATTTTAGTTCCTTGCGCACCAGAAGGTCCACCCCAGAAACTGAAGGAGCAAAAAAGAAGATAATAAAGACAGCATTGTCTCTATTTTATTCCATGAAAAGGAAGCCAAGTAAGAATCCAATGCTTCAGATCACCAAAAGATTCAATGTACTTCTCTCAACAGTCTTACCTGGAAATCCTGTAATGAATATTGATGTAGATAGAACCTGCACTAAATTTTCAAGACACATCCAACTGATTATCCTATTATGGACTTGATCTCCCCATCACCCAAATATTATTTGAACTCGAAGTCCATGACTCTATGAGCACTACAGGTGCAGCCTTGATTTCAATCTACTCAGAAATGACACCCATTGTAGTTTTCAGACTGTTCATTGATGAAAGATTATCAGAAGTTTCAAAGTTACCTCGTGTTGGCAAAGAAATTAAAAAATTTCTCCAATTGGAACAAACACTAAAAACATAACACGGGGATAAATTTTCCTATTTAAAAGTGATGTGATTAGCTGGAAATGAAACCTGGCACCAGTAAAGTACACCCCAGTCTTTACAAAGTCAAAAACACAAAATATTGACCATACTTTTAAAGAATATCATCCTACAAAAGAATCACTGTCAAGCATCACAAATGCAGAAGTGGAAGAAGCAGTATTCAAGCCTCCAATCAAATGCAAAACTATGATACAAGAAGACAAGGAAGCATTGCCACAGTTTTTCAGTGCAACTGAGGAGGATTTAGTCCAAGGAGTCACATAATCAGTAGCTACAACACTAAAAACATTAAGAAAAACCCTTGAACTTATGGAAGCAAGAGATCAAGCAAATGCTTCACATTAATTAGAAAGAAAAAGAGGGGGAGGAGAGAGAGAGAGAGAGAGAGAGAGAGAGAGAGAGAGAGAGAGAGAGAGAGAGAGAGAGCCTTAGTAATCATTTAACTCTACTCATTCACTTTACAGATAGTGAAACTGAGGTGCGATTAACTAAAGTGTCTTCACCAGGGTCTCAGGGTTGCAAGAGCTGAAATGCCTGTCAAGAAACTCTGGCTTCAGATTCACTACTTTATCCATTATACCAAGATCCCTCCTCATAACAAGTATCCATTAAGATGACTTAAAAAAATCCTTTATCATTAATTAGTACTTTTCACTAAACAAAAAAGTTTTCTGTATAGATATCATTTGGTCAGGATATTTGAAAAACTTTCAATTCTTTTTTTATCTTTAGGATGTTTCCCTTCAACAAAAATTATATTTAACTTCTATGTGATAGTTCTAATGAACCAAAGTTAAGTTTTAGCAAAGCCTTGAAAGAATATGCTGGTTATTGTACTGTTTGGTAATTGGTGGTAACATCACTGTCAAAACTGTGTTGAGGAATCTGAATGTCAGATCCTGCTTATAATTTGCAAGTTTTTATTTAGGTAGCTCTTGAGATATATCAGTTTAGAAAACAATTTAGAATAGTACATCAGTTTAGTTTTTATGGTATGCTTGCCCAAGTAATCATTTAACTAATACTTGCTAATGACACTCATTAAACAACATTTTAATGGTTTTTGCTTCTAGTTCTGGTCTGTGGAACCCTTAAATGTGACAATTTACATAGAAAATTAAATCAATTAACCAAACAAGAATTAATATATTTCTGGTTCTGAGGACCAATAAAAATGGAATAACATCTGCCCTAAAGAAGCTTATATTCTCAATCAAATGTATAAAGTAAGAAATCAAAATTACCCCAATGCAAAAAAGTATAACTGTGTGTGTGTGTGTGTATATATATATATATAATGTGTATGTATATACATGAACATTTGTGTAATAGAGTACATGTGAATATGTATATTTGTATGTGTGTGTAAATATGGGTGTAGATGTGTGTGGGTATGTGTACATCTTTTTTTAATTCTAAGAACTTGAATTTTGTATGTGTCTGTGTGTGTGTGTGTCTGTGTGTGTGTGTGTGTGTGTGTGTGTGTGTGTGTATTTCTATCTATTCTTTGGTAATTTTTCTTTTAAACCTTTAAATTTGGGACAGCTTGAATATTTTCTTTGGCCTGGCCCTACTATTCATTAGGATTAACACTGGAGAAATCAGCCTAACTCAACAATGAGTTCAGGGTCAGTAAAATACTTTCCAGAAAGATACTGTCCACTAAATTACTTGAGTTTAGAATGAATTAAGAGACTGTTGATATCTCAGTAGGAAGAGCCAAGTAAGTGCGTGCCCTGGTGGCTTAAAAACAGACCTGCCTGTCACTGAGTTGGGAGATGGAATCTCAGCACTCCTTATTGCTCCCTGGGTGGGTGGCCTTGGATCCTTGGCTTTTTTGCTGCAGAAAGAGGCCTATTGTCCCTCCTTGTCCCACATTGTGTGCTATGCCTTTATTTGGTTAAGGTTTGTAAAGAGCTGAACAAAAATGTTAATGACGTTATTATTACTTGCAAGTAGGCAGATGCCAAGTGTTTCAAAACTCCCAAAGACTGGAATTTGATTCTTAACTATTATTGGGTTTTGTTCTAATGCACAGGATTAAATGAATTGCTAAAATGTGTTTCCTTTTCTTTCCCCCTTCTGATCCCGTGCTCATGAGAGCAAGCTGCTTCATAATGATAACAAAGTGTAGCCTCCACTCTAGCACTTGGCTACATGGTCATTCATTCTCATTTCCTAATCCACACTTTCAGCTTTCCTTGGTAGCAGATTAGCAATGCAGCTCACGGGCTCTTGAATCTGTGGAAGTGGAGAGGGGATAATTTGGACAGATTACCAAATTTCCTGTGTATGAATGAGACTTCAGAGAAGAGGGGGAAAAGGCAAGAATAAGAGGAGGTTAGAGACAAATAGACCACACAAAAGTGGTTGGATTGAATTGGAATGAAGGTCCGAGATATCTTTGAAACAGATGGAGTCAGGTTGCTTAATTCAATAATATTTACAGACTTTGCAATCTACTGTTTTGTGTGATGTTTTTAAAAGCCTGTAGCAGAAACAATAAACAGGAGAATAGGCAACTTTAAATGTACCCAGATAGAGTGGAAAGACCCCCAGTGTTCTGGTCCAGCCATTTATTAGCATCATCGCACTCTGCCTCCATTAACTCAGCTACAAAATGATAATAATCAAGGGATTTTTCCACATCTAGTAACCAACATCTTGACTTAAAAATTTTCACTGTTAAATAGAAAACTGTCCTCTTGGCATCATCACCATGGTATTCCTTTCACGGACCCAACTTTTTCTCCAAACCTAAAGGGGGAGAAACATCAAGCTATCCCTCACTGAGGACTAATGAATCCACCAATGCTACCATGCCTACCTCTGACTCTGACTGCTTTGTCTTCTAGGGGACCTAGTTGATAAATTAGAAAACTGACCCACTGAAATATCATTACTGTCCAAATACTATAATTTAAAATGAGAAATAAATTATATTGAATGACAGTCATTGCGTCTTATTTCCTAATAACAGGGTCTATAGATTTTGAAATGGATTAGTATTATACTGCAGACTTCAGTAAATATTAATGAAGTCAAATGAAAAGAGACATTCTTTTCAGAATTACTTTCAATTTCAAATGTCATCACAAGTAAAGCCCACTTCTTACATTATCCTTCTATCAAATCATAGCTACAAATATTCTAGACACCCATTTCCCACTTTTGAAACTCTT
Organism: Macrotis lagotis; assembly: GCF_037893015.1. NCBI lineage: Eukaryota > Metazoa > Chordata > Mammalia > Peramelemorphia > Peramelidae > Macrotis > Macrotis lagotis. The sequence continues at coordinate 126,823,801 of NC_133663.1, read as the reverse complement.
AGCTATTTATGACAATTGAAGAAGTTCAAATTTGGCAGATCCTTTGCTAAAATAAACTTTTGAGTGATATCCAAGACAGGAGAAAACTCTCTGTTGAGGCAGTTAATTCTATGAGTGAACAGCTATACTCACTTCTCCTGGTTCTGCCTCTAAAACAAAGAAAACGTGTCTAATCTCTCCTTCCCATCAGTTCTTCAACTACAACACTTGCAAACAAATATTTCTCCTGAGTCTTCTTTTCTTCAGATTACACATGCCCAGTTTCTTCAACCAGTTCTCATATATCATGAACTCAAAGCACTTACCATTTCTGGTTGGCCTCATCTAGAGAAAGGGAATAAGTATTTAAATAGTGCTTACTATGTGTTATGTGCTACAAATATTTCATCTTTTTATCCAAGCAATCTATAATCTATAGTTTAACAATATACTTAAATTGTGATGCCAAAACCAGGTGAGATCTGATGAGAGCAGAGAACAAGTACCTGACCCTCTTATTATAGCAGCAAATTGTAATTATCTTTTTTGGCTGCCACATCATCCTGAAAACCCCTTTACAAAAAGATTCTTTCTAAATTTTTCCAAGGAATTTAAGTTGAATTTTCAGTCCACTAACCACTTCCCATCCCTTTACATCCTTTATACAATTGCTATCTGTCCATTCCACCACCCTTTATATTTATTTACCTTGATTTTCTTTGAAGCAAAAGTAACACTTTACATTTATTCTTATTTAATTTCATATTATTAAATTCAATCCTGTACACTAACATGTCAAGGTTCTTTTGGATTCTCTTATCATCTTTTGTATCAGCTATCCTCCAAGGGGATATGTCATCTATAAATATGTTGAGCATGTATTCTATAGTTTTTATATCAGCAATTGATTTAAAAATATTAATAAGAATAGTGTCACACACAGATCCTCTTGATAATTTCCTGTAGATGTCTTGTCATATGTTGATACTGAACCATTAATAACTAACTACTCTTTGAACCCAGTCTTTCAATCAGTTTGAAGTTCATTTGTTTACATTATCAGCTAAATTATATCTCTTCAGCCTCTCCACAAGAATAGCATGAGATATTTATAATAAAATTTACTAAAATCTCAGTAAAATATATCCATAGTATTCTTCTTATCTAATAGCTAAGTAATTCTGTCAAAAAAGGAAATTTAATTAATCTAGCATGAAGCTGATGGCCATGCTGACTCTTTGTAATCCCTATTTTCCTTTCCAAATATTTTTTATCCCATTTTAAAATGATTCCTTCAGAAATTTTTCTAGGAATTGAAGTCAACTTCACTGACCTACAGTTTTCAAGCTTTTTTCTTGTTGTTTAAAATCAAGAAAATATTTATGTCCCAATCTTGTGTTACCCCCTCCTGTTTTCCATGATCTTTCAAATATTAGTAACAATGACTGAGAAATCATTTCTGCCATTTCCTCCATGACCTTAGAATGTATTTTATGTGACAAGGAATTTTGAATTCATCAAATGCAGTTAGGTGTACTCTTATTATCTCCTTCCTTATCTTGGCTACTGACTTCCTGTTAGACCTTTTTATCTATGATTTCCATGTAAAGATTATTCTTCTTTGGGGAGAAAACAAAATAATAATTAAGCAGTTCTGTCTTTTCTCTATTCTTAGTTATCATCATCCCATTCATCCCAAGCAGAGATCCTATCCTTTCTTTCAACATCCTCTTTCTCCCAAAGTAGCTATCAAACTCCATTTTTGTTATTCTAAATTTCCCTCACCAACTCCAGATCATTCTGAATTTTACTATTTCTGATACTACTTTTACCAATCCAGGTCCTCCTCGTATATTCATCTTCCAATATTTTGACCTTTCTTCTCTAACCTAGACTCATTTGGACAATTATAATAGCCTGCTAATTATTCTCTCTGCCTCAAATTTCTTCTCAATTCGTCTTCCACACGGCTACAAAATTATTATTCCCAAAAGACAGAATGGATTCCCCTGCTCAAGAAGATCTAGTGGCTCTTTAATACTTATAAATAAACATAAAGCTCTACTTTGGGCATTTAAAGTCATTCACAATGTGGCCAAAATCTGTTTTCCAATCTGAAAATAGATTACTATTCCCCATGTATTCTATTTTCCAGTAAAACTGGTCTCCCTGTTGTTCCCCAGATAAAACATTCCATTTCCCATTTCTATGGGTGACTCAGTGGAGAGAGTCAGGAAAACACATCTTCCTGAGTTCAAATCTGACCTCAGACATTTGTTGTGTGACCCAAGGCAAGTCACTTAATCTTATTTGCTTCAGTTTCCTCATCTTTAAAATGAGCTGGAGAAGGCAATGGCAATCTATTCCATTGTCTTTACCAAGAAAACCTTAAATGAAGCCACAAAGAACACATGTTCTAAAATGCTCTTCCTCCTCAGAATATCTTCAGATGCTACCTGAGATCTTTCTAGATCTGCCCAGGTAATGGGCTATCCCTTCTATTCCTCATCATTACTATGTATGAATGCTGTACATATTTTGTACATACTTAGCTATGTACATTTTCCTCCCTTGCCTAATTGAAAATGAATTTCTTGTGAGTAGGGAAAATTTTGTTTTTGCCATTGTATCACCAGTACCTAGTACAATGTATGACACATGGTAAGTACTCAAAAATGTATATTGAACTTAATTGCTCTCTTCTTTTGCATAGCCCCCTAACCCTTTGATCTTTTCTGTGATCTTCAGTCTCTGGTAAATATACCATCCATTCCTATTCTCCATAATGAATTTCATCCTCTTCTTTATTATCTTGAGTCTACAACTGTCTTTTGGCAAAAGATAATATACTGCCTAACTGTGTGTCCTTGGGCAAGTCACTTAACCCCATTGCCTTAAATTTAAAAAAAACAAACAAAATAAAGATAATATGCTAACCCACACTTGCCCATAAAGGCATGACCTAAAGTTAGAGATATTTATGGCAATTCTCGGAAGATTTTCTTTGGCTTTACCGTTGTTTCCCTGGAGTGGGAAAGGTGGATGAAGAAATTCAGACCCTTAAAAGTTTCCCCCTTTAAGTATCTCATATCCATACATCCATATATATATATATATATGTATTTATGTATATATATATATTTATATGTATTTGCAAATGTATATACATATTTTCCCTCATTTTTTTCTTCTTTGAGGCCTGAACTATTTTCAGTTTTACCTTGTAAGCCTGTTCTGTAATTTGACCTCACATCAGAAATACCATGGACATGGAAACACTTTTTAGTATATAGATAGCACAGTGGATAGAGAGCTGGACCTGGAGTCAGGAAGATCTAAGTGCAAATTCACCTTACTAGCTTTGTAACCTTGGGTTAGTCACAACCTTATTTACCACAATTTCCTCATCTGTAAAATGAGCTGAAGAAGGAAGTAGTAAATCATTCCAGTATCTTTGCCAAGAAAACCCCCAAGAAGCAATCAAGAAGGGTTGGACATGAGAGAAAACAACTAAACCACAACAAAAAAAATACTTTCTCACAATTATACTATTCACGACAACATGAAACTAGGAGCTTTCTGGGTATGTTTTCATAGAATTTGTGGAAGAAGGAGAGGGGAACCTAAAGCAAGGGTCATCCTCATCCTCTAGCTGCTGGTACCCCTAGAGCTTCAGGTGGGATATATGTGCCATCCTTCTCTTCCTGTCACAGAGTTAGCAAGCACATTGTGGCTCATCCCCTACATGACTACACAAGTCATTTCTCCAAAATCATTTTGCCCTCCTTCCCTTTGAGAAAGGAAAAGATTGAGAAAGGAAAGTCACTCTTGCTGCTGTTGCCAAAGGTGCTTTGCGCTGGCTTCTGTTTTCTTCCAGCAAACTAAGCTAGCCATTCCTTTTACCCCAACTCTCTATGCTCCTATGCTTTCTATAAAGTTAGAGAGACATCTAATGATGAGCATGAACCACAAGATGGAAAAGTAGCAAAGTAATGATTTCTTTGACTGGGAGATGACAAATCCTTTCAGGTACTCTGCTATTGTGTTCCTTAGCCAACCTAAGGTGATAAGTAGGAGAAGTAATAAGCAGGGAGAGATTAGGAGCCTAACAAGAAATAAAAGAAACAATTCCTTTAACTAAAGTTATTTTGAAGACCGAAGTCCAGGGAGAGAAGGGAACTTTCCATGGGCATCAAATGATCCTGCTTTGGATTCCTTTGTTAAGATACAAGTTGTTGTTTCTCTTTTATTTCTACCTTTCAAAGAATTACTTTGAAAGAACCACTGATCTCCCTCCTTCTGTCTCTTCATCCATCCTTTACTTCATCCATCCTTCATTCTTTTCTTTCCCTTTCCTCTTTTTTCTTGCATTACTTTTGAGTGCAGGCCCCAAATCACTTTGGCTCTCCTCAAATGGCCAACAACTGTTCTCAGGCTAAGCCCACATGGCCATTATTTTAATCCTAATTGGTTCTGACTGAATGTAAATAGAAATTATTTTTGTTTTGGGCAGAATTCCTGAAGGTCTTAGTCTCCCAGAAGGGACTATATAAAAGAGTCTCTTTTGTCTTCTTTTCTTACCTCCCTCCCTTAATCATTGAGAAATTCTGAGGATTTTTTTCCTTCCAGATTAATCTTTTTTTTTAAATGTCTTCTTGACTTCTTTTTCTCATCTCTCTCTCTCTTTTATCTAACCTTAATCACTGAATGGGTGTTGTGACTTGGGATTTTAAAAGATCAAGGTTTTCCATCCTGATCCATATCTAGCCCCTGGATCCAGATGACTCTACAGGAGAAAGTGAGACTGATGATATTGCACAGCATCCCCTCACATAAGTCCAAGTCACTTACATAACAGGGTATCACCTCCCTGATCTCATGGTCTTCTTTGAGAAAAAAAGCAATCAGAATATTCTCTTAAGGAAAATTATCTATGCAAAATTTACCTGTAGGAAATAGGACAAGCCTAATTCTTCTATGTTATTATTTTATCTTTTCAGTAAAATGCAATATTTATCTCTTTATTATAAATAATAATAATGAGAATCATATTATATATGAGATCATGTTAAAATATATGTTTATTTTGTTTTGGACAGCAATGAGCACTGTGACTTGTACATGGTAGGCCCCTAACAACTATTTGCTGCTGATTGATTGATTAAAATCCAAGAAAATTCCAGTCTTTCTCTTAATTTCTATGATTTATATCATGTTTTCAAACAATTATCTAATAATTTTATCAAAATGGATTACTTTTAATTTCTCCACAGCCTTGTATAGAAACTCTTCAGTCAATATTTAATGGGCAATGATCACTTTTCTAGATTATATAAAGAGATAACAAGTGCCTTTCCCATATCCTCACTAGACAAAAATCTAAATACTCAAATGTGACCATGAGCAAATCACTTGACCTTACTGACTCAATTTCTTCATCTATAAAACAGGTTGAATAAGATGATTTTTAAGGTCTTTTCTAGCTCTATGATTCTTTTATTCTAAGGGAATTTACTTGCTAGTACACAAATGAAATTATTTTAAGAACTCTTATTGAATAAAATAACTGCAAGAACAAAATAATATAGTACAAGGCTTCCAGATTGGCAGCGATTCATCCCTTACATGACTACACAAAAGATCTGATTTTTGTCAACATGGGAACATGTTGTTTAATCACTTTCAGTTGTAGCCAACTCTTCATGACCTAATTTGGGGTTTTCTTGGCAGAGCTACTGGAGTGGTTTGCCATTTTCTTCTCCATTTACTTTATAGATGAGGAAATCCAGGCAAACACGGTTCAGTGACTTGCACAGGGTCACATAGCTAGTAAGTGTCTGAGACAAGATTTGAACTCAGAAAGATGAGTCTTCCTGATTCCAGACTTCACAACTCTCTCCACTGTACCATTTGGATTCCCTAGCATAGAAAATGTTAACTATCCAGTGTGAACATTGCCTTTACTTCATTTACTAACAAAAATAAGAACCTGTCTATAATTTAGGAGATAAATATGAAATAATTACCTGAGTCACGTGGAAGTTAAGTGATTTAGCCATGGTTCAACCATTATGCTTGAATGCCATTAAAACCCATACAAGCTTATTTGTAGGTGTAAACACACACACAAACACATACACAGACACACACACAGACACACACATGGACACATGCACAATAATTCTCCTCCATTAGAATATGCCAAACTTCTCTGATTTCAGACTCAATTCTGGTGGAATAGAACCCTCAGAGCACCTAGAGATGGTACTTGAAATTAGTAACTGTGGTAGTAACCACTTAAGTAAATTTTACCAAGATCATATGTTGACCTAAGCTGCCTAAAAATTCCAAGTATGCAGTGATTATGGTGAAAGCATCCACCCATCACTTCATTCCAGAGGTTTCTACAGATACCAAATAGAAACTTGGGTTTCTGAATTACCCAAATTGATACTAGATACCCTGGGTAGAGCTTCTAAGACTTTTTTTTTATTTTGAGTTTTACAATTTTTCCCCTAATCTTACTTCCCTCCCCCCACCCCCCCACAGAAAACAATTTGTCAGTCTTTACATTGTTTCCACGTTGTATATTGATCCAAATTGAATGTGATGAGAAATCATATCCTTAAGGAAGAAACATAAAGTATAAGAGATAACAAGATTAGACAACAAGATATCAGGGTTTTTTCCAATTTAAAGGAAATAGTCCCTGGACTTCATTCAAACTCCACAATTCTTTATCTGGATACAGATGGTGTTCTCCATTGCAGACAGCCCCAAATTGTCCCTGATTGTTGCACTGATGGAATGAATAAGTCCAGCAAGATTGATCATCACCCCTCTGTTGTTATTAGGGTGTACAGTGGTTTTCTGGTTCTGCTCATCTCACTCAGCATCAGTTCGTGCAAATCCCTCCAGGCTTCCCTGAATTCCCATCCCTCCTGGTTTCTGATAGAACAATAGTGTTCCATGACATACATATACCACAGTTTGCCAAACCATTCCCCAATTTAAGGACATTTATTGATTTCAAATTCTTTGCCACCACAAACAGGGCTGATATGGATACTTTTGTACAAGTGATGTTTTTACCCTTTTTCATCATCTCTTCAGGGTACTGACCCAGCAGTGGTATTGCTGGGTCAAAGGGTATTCACAATTTTGTTGCCCTTTGGCCATAGTTCCAAATTGCTCTCCAGAAAAATTGGATGAGCTCACAGCTCCACCAACAATGTAATGGTGTCCCAGATTTCCCACAACACTTCCAACAATGATCATTATCCTTTCTAGTCAGATTAGCTAGTCTGAGAGGTGTGAGGTGGTACCTCAGAGAAGCTTTAATTTCTCCAATAAGTAATGATTTAGAGTAATTTTTCACATGACTATGGATTGCTTTGATCTCCTAATCTGTAAATTGCCTTTGCACATCATTTGACCATTTGTCAATTGGGGAATGGCTTTTTTTTAAAAAAAATATGACTCAGTTCTCTGTATATTTTAGAAATGAGTCCTTTGTCAGAAACATAAGTTGTAAATATTGTTTCCCAGTTTACTACGTTTCTTTTGATCTTGGTTACAGTGGTTTTTATCTGTGCAAAAGCTTTTTAATTTAATGTAATTGAAATCATCTAGTTTGTTTTTAGTGATGTTCTCCATCTCTTCCCTTAGTCATAAACTGCTTCCCTTTCCATAGATCTGACAGGTAAACTGGTCCATGATCTTTTAATTTGCTTATAGTATTGTTTTTTTATGTCTAAATCCTGTATCCATTTGGATCTTATCTTGGTATAGGGTGTGAGGTGTTTGTCTAATCTAAGTTTCTTCCATACCAACTTCCAATTTTCCAAGCAGTTTTTATTAAAGAGAGAGTTTTTATCCCAATAGCTGGACTCTTTGGGTTTATCAAACAGTAGATTACTATAATGATTTCCTGCTATTGCACCTAGTTTATTCCACTGGTCTACTACTCTATTTCTTAGCCAATACCAGACAGTTTTGCTGACTGATGCTTTATAATATCATTTTAGATCAGGTAGGGCTAAGCCCCCTTCTTTTGCACTGTTTTTCATTGAATCCCTGGAAATTCTTGACTTTTTATTTCTCCATATGAATTTACTTACAACTTTTTCTAACTCATTAAAGTAATTTTTTGGAATTTTGATTGGTAGGGCACTAAACAGTTTTGGCAGAATTGTCATCTTTATTATATTATCTCGACTTATCCATGAGCAGTTGATCTTTGCCCAGTTATTTAAATCTGATTTAATTTGTGTGAGAAGTGTTTTATAATAGTTTTCAAAAAGTTTCTGAGTCTGCCTTGGCAAATAGACTCCCAGGTATTTTATATTGTCTGAGGTTACTTTGAATGGAATTTCTCTTTCTAGCTCTTCCTGCTGTATCTTGCTAGTCATATATAGAAAAGTTGAGGATTCATGAGGGTTTATTTTATATCCTGCAACTTTGTTAAAATTGCTAATTATTCCCAGTAGTTTTTTGGATGATTTCTTGGGATTCTCTAGGTATAACATCATGTCATCTGCAAAAAGTGAGAGTTTTACAAGACTTTTTTAATGTGAAAATTGACTGAATACTAGAGCATGTTGTTGGATATTTCCAAATTCTCTGCCTCAAAATGTGAATATTTCATAGAAATTGGGCTTTTGATGGTTCTGTCAATGTTAGGGGTTAAAAAACAATATAAGTTGATTATTTTTTTAAATCAAACTGGACTTAAAAAGAGGAGAAAATGTGAAAGAAAACATAAGGCATACTATTTCATAGAAACATATTAAAAAACTATTGCTATAATGACCACAGATCCTATTTTTAGTTACTTTCTACAAAGCAATTTGCATAACTTTGTCTTGTTTTGTTTTATCCTTATAACAATTCTGTAAAGCAATAGTGCAAATGTTATTATTTCTATTTTATAAATGATAAATGAGACTCAGAGATTAATGACTTGTCCAAGATCACCAGATTGGCAAGTGAATATCTTAGAATTGAGAGCTATAAAGGATCTCAAAAGTTATCTAGTACAACTCCTTCATTTTAGAGATAAGGAGATGAAGAAAGATGACAAGACATTCTATTTTCTATCTCTAAGCCTTTCCACTGGCTGCCTCCTACTGCTGAAATGATTCTATCTTACTTCCTTTTCTTTCAATGTTCACCTCAAATGTCACCTTCATCAGCAGGTCTTTTCTGATTCCTTTTGTGCTTTGTACCTTTTCCTCTGCAATTAACATATCTTTTCTAGTTGTACCTATTTATATCAATATATAACTGATATAATCAATATATATAATCCATCATTCAAATTTAAGTATCTTATGGACAAGAATTATTGTCACTTTTTTGTTTGTATCCATAGCTCTTGTTATTGGGCTAAATATTTATTGATTAATTGGCTGACTACTCAAAGTCATATAGTAAGTAATCTGAGGTGGAATTTGACTTCAGAATCTCTATCTTCAAATTCCAATGCTCTTTCCACTATGATATGAATAAATATTCCCACAGAATACTCTCCATTATATTTATTGATATTGATATTAATTATTCCTGAAGGTAATTAAGTAGCAGATAGTAACAAATTTCCAAGGTATTTGACACAACTGCATCCCTGACTCCACTATCTTGCAACAACCCAGGTGCCAAGAATGTGGAGCCTTCTCAATGGGAAGATGGATATACATGGCAGAGTTTCCCTTCCCACTGTACTTAGGTATTTACCATTATCAACCTTACTTTCCCCTCAGTACAAGTCAGAAACTTTTCTGTCATCTAATTCCATTTCTTTATCTACCCTCATTCTGTCTCTCATATTAGGACTGGTGGAATAATTTTCTACCATCACATGCCACACTACTTTAGTTAGTCCTACCATCCTAATTCCTAATAACCCCTGCTATTTCTAAAGTATTCAGTTTTTGAAAATCTGCCACAATTTTGACTGCCAGATGATATTGTTTGTACATAATCCCACTGAGGTTATATGATATTAATAGCAATTAGAGTAAAGGTAAAAATTTTTCTAGTCCACTATTTCTATTTGCATAATATATTTAAATACCTATTTTTCTCTAAACCTTGATGTTCCTAATAGAAATGTTATCAGTATTTCTTCTCTCTGGCACAAAATCCCTCCATTAAAATCTAACTCCAAGACCTCATTAGGTTGAGGTTATTCATGCCAATGAAGAGGAAGCTTTGGCAGGGTCTATCAAGATGAAAAGGCCAATTTGAGCTTGGGCCCAGTAATAAATTGTATATTTCTGTCTTGCAAAAATCAGCTCAAATTCAAAGTAGCTCATCATCAGAAGGTTGGCCACCAGATAATGAACTGTTTTGATAACTTTAATTCATAAAGATACTATCTTAAAATGTTGTGATCAATACTTATGGAAGGGTTATTCCCACTGATAAAACCATGGCCCTTTTGAAATATTCAAGGTTAGTAATAAAGATACCTCATCTTAACCTGATAGCAATTTCCATTCATTATATTTTTCTCTTTTATGTATAAATATATAATATATAACATATATAAAGTATATTCTTTCAATTCAGTGGTAGATCTAAGGAATTTATAAAAAAAATAGAATCAGAGTTAACTATGCCCTTATGTTCACTCTTAGAAATTTACCTCCACATCTTAATTAACCTTTGGTTAACTCTCATAAAAACTGAGTCACCCAGAGAAAATTGGAGGCTTCTTTTTCAAGATTTTTTAATAGTTGGAAAATTTTAAAAAGAACTTTCAAAGCTTTTTCATAGCATTAAAAGTCATCACCATGAAAAACTTAGAGCTGTTAGGCAGTATTTGCATATTTTCCTTCTTTATATCCATTATTTATTATTGAAAAATAAATAATTCTAAGCACATTTGTTTTTTAATCCATAGTAACTACTTGAAAGTTGCAACAAATATAATCATAGTTTTCTGACTTCATATTCTCAGAGGAATAGAAGTGGAAATTGGAAAAAATTGGAATTCTTTAGCAAACCGCTTTTCTGTATAGTGATAGTTTCAAGGCTAGTAAAACCAGAAATATCAGCAAATTGAGAAAAGTAAAAAAGACAAATTTTTTGTATATTATATGTCTGCAAAATCCTGTAAAACATAGTATACTTACAATGTTTTATGTAGACTGTTGTCCCAGAGGCCAGGTCTCGTATCTCCTGTATTTTCTTTATGATAGCTTTCATTCATAAAGGTTTAATAAATACTTGGTGATCAGAGAATGAACTGATAATAATGATCAGGTTAGAATAATTTTACCATACTGACAACATGTCATCCAATACAAATGGAACCATAGTTCCACACAATGGATGAACCTATTTACAAAGACTAGAGGGATGCAGCTATCAGTTGTGCAACTTCGACTGAATATTGCTAAATAAAAAACACTAATCCATATGTTACCATTACAGCATGGTGCCTTGATGATATGAGAAAGACCTATCCCTTAAAAGCAAACATCTATCATTGTATACAAACCATCCCCAGAAGTCCTGTTTCCTATATTTTCAGGTCACTGGATTAATAGAGTTCTTGAAGAGACAGTAAGAAGAATGTCTGCACAACACTTCCTTCACTTTAATCAACATCATGTGTATGTCATGTCATCATTATTCCATTGTGAAAGACAATATACTAGGTGATCAAAAAATGAATTGATAATAAAGATATAACATCTTATATTAAAATAACATAATTTTAAATGCTTTCAACAACTCAATGAGGTAAGTTTATACAAGAGTTAAAATTCCCATTTTGCAGATAAGACAGTTAAACTTCAAAGAAATCAAATTGTTTACCCAAGGTCAGATGGCTGATAAGTTTTGGCACTTCTGCTTGAATTCAGGCCTAATGAGCCTGAGTTCAGTAGCTAGAAAAGATATTTCATCTGAGAAAGGTGAGTCAATAGAGTGATACAGCAATCAATGAAGTGAATGCAATCTTTGGCTCCATTAAGATAGGCATATTACCCAGGTCTAGGGAAATGACAGTCTGTATTCTGGCCTGGATAAACTTTATTTGAAATATTATATTAATTGGGGGGGAGAGGGAGTTACTTAAGGAAGGACATTAAAAGCTTGAGTACATATAAAGTAGAATATTCAGGTTGGTAAAAGGTCTTGAGTTTGAGTCATATGGGGAACAAATTGAAGGAATCAAAATTTTAGCCTAAAGACAGAAGAGAAGAATTAAAGGAGATGTGTTGGGCTGCCTTTTGAGTATTTGGTAATAATCATGTGGGAGAGAAATTATATTTATTTTGCTCGAAACTAGAGGATAAAGTTGAGTAATGAGTAAATGCTGCAAAGGCTCAAATTTGGTCATATTTCCCAGTAAAGAGATATCCAAAAGTGGAATGCATTTTTTTGATTGATTCACCATCACTAAACGCCTTAAAAGAGAAAAAGGAAAAAAAAGAAAGCTAGGTGACTACTTGTCTGATAGATTATTCAGAATTGGGAAGGACAAAAATGACTTCTGACTTCCTTTCCACCTATGAAATTCTATACTTCTATATTAACTTTGACAGTAATTTCATGCTTTTTTGCTTCAGTGTTCACTTGTAAAAATTTTTTCATATCTTGACTCTGTTTTAGAAATGCAATGAAACTTGCTTTATAGAAAAAAAAATTAAAGACAATGCCCTATTTTTCTATTTATAAAAAAAATGTCTCTTTTCTTTATTTAATAGAATTCACTTGTAAATTCAACTGATCCTGTGTCTTTTTTTTTAATAGTGACTGATTTTTGTAGTAGCTTATTAACAACTAGTTTAATTTCTCTTTCTGATACTAATTTGTTTCATAAATGTAGAAAAGCATGGGTTTTGATGATCATCTAGTCCAAGGGTCAGCAAATTAAGGCAACCCAGGCTAAATCCAGTCCATCCCTTGTTTTAGTAAGAAACTAAAAATTGTTTTTGCATTTTTAGATACACTGAGGTCTGTTCAAAAATAGTGGAGTGAGTTTGGCCTCAGTCTGTTCTTTCTCAATACCTGATCTAGTCTAATTTTCAGTTTCCTAATATTATTAGCTATGTCTTTGTCATTATAATCATGGAATTAGACAATGATATATCAATATAAGTTAGATTTGGGGCTTAGTCTTGATGGCATTTTATAAATACCATCAATTTGTACTCTTGTCAGTCTTCATTATTTCTGAGAATTTTCCTTATACAATTTCCTGAAATATAGTGGTCATATTCTTTTTTTTTAGGTTTTTTTTGCAAGGCAACTGGGGGTTAAGTGGCTTGTCCAAGGCTACACAGCTATGTAATTATTAAGTGTTTGAGACTGGATTTGAACCCAGGTACTCCTGACTCCAGGGCCAGTGCTTTATCCACTGCACCCTAACCGCCCCTGTCATAGTCTTTTCTTCACAATTTTGGGATGATTGATAATTCTTAAAAATTTTTTTCTACTTGTTCTACATATTCATCTGATTGGTTTGCTTTGTTTCCACACTTTTGGGGTTTTTTTTCAATTCAATCATTTTGAGGGTCTTTTTTTCTTTCTGCTCTTCTTTCTGTCATTACAGGAAAATAATTCGATTTTTCATCAAATTCTTTGTATTGTTTATATTATCTCTTGGTTTTTATAAACTGTTGAGTATCATCTTTATTTTATCATGTAATTCCTTAGGTATTTTGTTTCTTCTTTATTTCATATCATATTTTTGCTAACAAATTTGTTATAGTAACTCCTTTAGTATATTATTCATCTTGTGCCAAGAAAATTATTTCTTTTATAATACTTTTGACGCCATTCAGTAAATTTCCTTTTTTAAATACTGATTCTTCTAACCAATAAATTAAATATTATGTCAAAGCTCTTGCTTATTTGTACATGTCTGAAAATTTCTTTCTTTTTGAGGATCTCTTTAGCTCTGCTTTGTATTGCTATTTCTGTGGTATTATTTAGACTGCTTTTTGTAATCTAACTGTACCATCTTCATCAAAGTTTCAGGATCACATGCTTCTTTGAAATGTGATACTCTAGAGTGTCACCTAAAAATTGAAAGAACATAATTTGAAGTAGGCAGCTCTCATTATGGCCATGTATTTCCATAGTTCTTTTTGTTTGCTCATTTTAAATTTATTGAGTCACTTGGAAGAAGGGAATAAGACATAAAGGGAAGAAAATAAGGGATGAGAAATTAGAATAGAATGTTGGACCTGGAAGGAACAAGACATAATCTAAACTAACCCCATGATTTTTGGATGAGGAAACTGTAAGATCCAGAAAAATGAAATTACTTTTATAATATCATGAAATTTCTAGTTTGTAGAGATAGAACTTGAATGCAATACTTCTAAGTCTAAGTCTAATATTTTCTCTTTCTTTTTGAGGCAATGAGGGATAAGCAACTAGTTCAGGGTCCTACATTTAGTGTCTGAGGTTGGATTTGAATTCAGGTACTCCTGATTCTAGGACTACTGTGCTATCTAACTCCCCTATTTGATGTTCTTTCCACTATTGTAAATTGCTTTGACCTTTAATGTAAGCTATTACAAAATCTTTATTTCAAGAAGCCTTTTCTATTGAAATGATGACTTTTAACACATGACAAGAAGATGCTATGTGCAATAATAAAATCATGTTAACTCAGAATCTGGCAAAAGCTATAATGAATTCCCAATCCTTCAGCTGCTTGTGCCCTCCTCAACCACATTTGCCTTGTTTTATTGTGTATATACTAATTGATAATAAAAAATAGTCATTTATTAAGTACTTACTCTGTATCAGACATGATGTGGTTACAAAATACAAAAGTGAAACAATCCCTACCTTCATGTATACTTTGTGTCCTTCAATAAAATATAAACTCCCTGAGATCAGATCTGCTTCATTTTGCCTTTGAATGCCTAGTATATAGCACAAGGCTTAGCAGTCACTTAATGATGATGATTATGATGATGTTGTTTATACTTCATTCTCGAAGAGGACCATGATGTCATGACATGCATTGCATTGGATTTGAGTAAGGGGTTGTTGTATACAGTCACCATCCTCATGTTTGACTCCAGAACCATCTGGGTCCAGTGGGCAAGATATGAATCTGGACAACTGGAGCCCAAAGAAATTTTTTAATCCTATTTTGTATTTATTTAAGCCCTATTTTAGTATTCAGTTAAAATAATTTTTTTGGATATAAACAGGTAGGTTTCAAAGGAAGAATTCAGACATTCAACAATGTATGAAAAAAGATACAAATCATTAATAACTGGTGAAAAACAAATTAAAGAAACTCAAAGATTCCATCTTACACCCATCACATTGGACAAAGATGAAAAAAAGAGAAAAAATGACAAATATTAGCACAACTAACAAAAACAAGAACATTAATATATTGTTAGTAAAGCTGTGAATTGGTCTAACATTCTGGAAAGCAACTTGGAATTATACACAAAGCATTATTAAACTATTTATACCATTTTGCCTAGCAATACATAGGCCTATAACCAAAGAGATTAAATAAAGGAGAAAGGACCTCCATAAGTAAAAATATTTAAAGAAGTTCTTTTCATAATAGCAAAGATTTGGAAACTAAGTGATTACTTCTTTATTTCACTTTTAGGATAAATAAAGTATATGAATATATTGGAAATTATTGTATCAAAAAAGATGAAATGGACAGTTTCAGCAAAACTTAAGAAGACCTCAATGAACTGATACAGAGTAAAGTGAGCAGATAGATGCATAATATATACACTAATCACATTATTTACATCATTATGTAAATACAAAACATTATTTAAAAAACAATTTAAAGACTTTAGAACTCTAATCAAAACAATGATAAACCAAAAATCCAGAGGTCTAAAAATGAAAATATTCCAAACATCTTCAGTCAGAGAGGAAATAGATTTAAAATGTTGAGATATATTTTGTATATGGCAAACCTGGGGAGTTGTCTGCTAGACTCTACATATTTGTTTTATAGGTCTTATTTTTCATATTTTTTATTATATAGTTGAGTTAGGAGGGAGTGGAAAGGAAAGGAAATAAGCGCTTATAAAAATAACATTTTCAAAAGAAAAAATTAAGTATGTCTTTTAAAAAATCCTTTTTTAAAATCTAAAAGAAAACAAAAATGTTACAGATTCTTTATTTATTCTTATTACTTTGGGGAGAACAAATTTTCTCAAATTCTCATCAGATTTCTGCCTTTTCCTTATAAGACAGTTATCACATTCTTGAATGTGTCTACCTAACTTACAGAATGGCTCATTAGCTTAAAGGCCTTGTTACCAACCAGTACGGAAAATTTGAGTTGAAAGGAAAAAATCCCAAGACTTCACAATTTCTTTCAGAAAAAAAAGAAAATTTTGGAGAGATGGCGATTAAATGAGTAATAGATTTATGCTGAAATGATGAGTGGAGAATGTACAATCAGGTGGGGGAGAGATAAAATGTCGCTTAAGCGCTTAAGTTTCCAGATTCAACTTCTTTTTACATACAAAAATTCAGAACTGACTGAGAGAAGTATGGAGATGCAGGGTCAGAGAGAAAGAAAGAAAGAAAGAAAGAAAGAAAGAAAGAAAGAAAGAAAGAAAGAAAGAGAAAGAAAGGAAAGGAAGGAAGGAAGGAAGGAAGGAAGGAAGGAAGGAAGGAAGGAAGGAAGGAAGGAAGGAAGGAAGGAAGGAAGGAAGGAAGAAGGAGGAAGAGAGAGAGAGAGAGAGAGAGAGAGAGGGAGGGAGGGAGGGAGGGAGAGGAGAGGGAGAGAGAGAGAGAGAGAGAGAGAGATGAGAGAGAGAGAGAGAGAGAGAGAGAGAGAGAGAGAAGAAATGAGGTTAAAACCGTCAGTAGAATAAAACAAGTTTCTAAGATTTAATAAGAATTTATTTGGTGGTGTTTTGTTAAACACAATATCCCAGAGAAGATTTTTTTTTTTTAAGTAAGTGTTAGAAGTGAATTTTAAAAGACTCGGAGTTTTTGAGACATATTCTGTGGAAGAGCATTGGTCAAGATGAAGGAACATTCTATCTAGAGATAATGCATAAGATAATGTAGCAAAAAAGAAACCCCAGATGTTACTAGCCAGATCGCAATAGATAAATCAGCCACCTGAATGCCACAGATGCAAAGCTGTTTGAATTTCACTACTAATTCAAAACCTGAATATACTGCCTGTCACTAGCTTTATATAAAATCCTTTGGTTAAAAAAAAAAAGAATTAATTAGAGGGAAAGTTCAGAACATAATGAAGGAGACTTTTATTGCCTAAATTCTTGCTGACCTGACTTTTTAGTTAATTTAGGCTCACATTAAGATGCTCTATGCCTCAACAGCTTATTTGAGGGGGAAAGATATGCACAGAAATGTCCTGCTTGTACAGAGGTCAGATGAGTCAAAAAAGCCAGATGATGTCAAGAAAGTCAAAAATAATTAAATTCAAAAGTCAACTAGATGCACAAAGTGATATAAATATTAATAAGTCATGGTTCCTGCCCACAGTGAGCTTTCAAAAAGAGAAATAATGGGAGTACAGAAGTGAATGTAAGAATAAGTTCAATGTGATGTATGTATAAGGAACATAAAATGTGCTACGGTCGTTCCAAAGAGCTATTTTATGCTTAGAAGAAGCTTAGAAGGTTTCAGGAAGAAGACAGGATTTTAGTTGGGACCTGGAAGATTTTTAAGATATCAATAAACAATGAAGGTGGAAGGGAGGAGGAAAAAAGACTTTCAGGTGTAAAGGATGATATGGGTAAAGACACAAAGGTAGGAAAATAAGGCATGTTTCAGGGAACAGCTAATTAAGTATGACTTGACCATAGAGTACATGAATGGGAATAGTATTACCTTTTTTTCTACATCCATGTTTGTTCTTTTTTTAATTATGTCTCTCTGATCCCAGGTGGATATATTGTCTTCTAGTGGCCTATTCCTTCTAATCATGGAATTTAATAATAGTTCTTCCCAATCCTATGAGAAATTACATAGTAAGAGTCTAGAGTCCTTCATCACTGGGCTGGTCCACAACTGGAATGAATCACTATTGAGATTTCTCCCAGCTATATTATTTAGAGCCCTAAGAGGAATGGTTAATTTTTCCCCCTACTAGCCAGTTATGCTATTCCATTTTTGACTCAATTAAAGAGATGATGCATCTAATATAGGGATATGCTATAGACAATCACATTCAAATTTTTTTTTAATCTATGAGAGGATCTAGAAGACTACATTGTCAGAGAGGCTAAATATGGTGAGAGCATCAAAGACAGAGGAGAAAATATTCAACAGTGTTGAACAATCCTGGGATGGCAAAAGACTAAGTAAAGGATAATTTTTTTAGCCAAAGAAATAGGAGATTCAAAGACAGCATCAAGATTCACTTAACAAATTTTTATTTCTAGCTTATAACAAAATAGATATAAAATAGTATATAATAGTATATTCCACTGTGCCTTTTGTTAGTTGATTATTTTTTAAAAATGCATTTTGGTACAGGGGCAACTAGGTGGTGCAATGGATAGAGTACTGCCTTGAAGTCAGGAGAACAGGAGTTTGAATCCAGACTCAGACATTTGAGGCCTTGTGTGACCCTGGAAAAGTCACCTAACCCTGATTGCCTCGCATCTAGGGCCATCTCCAGTCATCTTGATTCATATCTGGTCATTAGACCCAGATGACTCCAGAGAAGAAAGTGAGACTGGTGACTTAGCAAAGTGCCCTTTTCACCCAAATCCAATTCATGTGCTTGTTATGCATGACATTACCTCCTTGATGTCTTGGTAGTATTTGAAATCAAGTTTTGGTAGAGAAAAATGCCATTCTGAAGACTCTTTTCTAACAATGCATTTTCCAGGTAGCTAGAATCAGGAGGACCTGAGTTCAAATGTGACCTCAGACACTTAATAATTGCCTAGCTGTGTGACCTTAGGCAAGTCACTTAACCCCATTGCCTTAAATAAAATAACATTTTAAATAAATGAATCTTCTATGCATTCATAAAATTTCTTCAAGATTTCTTGAAAGATATAACAGATGTAGCCTTGTTTGTGATTTGCTCTTTAATCAGTAATATCAGAAATGGCATGAGAGATGAAGGCTATGAAAAAATATTTACTACAGTCATGGAGAATATCCAGTACAGATCCCCAGTTGAAGATGAAATTTTTGTCTCTAGAGGATTTTTATATTTGTGTTTGCCATTGCTCTGACTGTGTCAAACCCTAGAGCACTGCAGATGTCTCCAGGATAAGATCCATAATCTCTGAAAGGAGTTTGGCCTAACCATATATACAGGGGGGAAACATGGATGAAGAATACTAATTATTTGACAGACTGGCATATTTGACAAATTGACATATTTGAAATAAATATTTTGGCATATAGTTAGGTAGACAAACTATGGAGCCCACCTGTCAGTATATAGATCTTGGACATACAAAGGAAATGGAAAATAAGTTAGGTACAAAATTAAGCAGAAGGTGGAACGTAGGCTGAATTGCTTTTGAAAAAATAGCAAAGCTTCTGTAATGACTTCATACTTTTCCCTGAAACAAAAGACTGCCTTCTTAATATCAATATTCTTTTAACACTGTGATACGGCTATGCATAATGGAATGCAGTTGCCAAATATTTAAAAGTGAATATCACTTAATGGACAAAAGAGAGGTATATGGTGAGTGGAATGAAGTAATAACATGTTAGTGTGTGCATCTCCTTTGACCAAGCAATACCAACACCAAAAAAGATCTAAAAAAGGCAGGGGGGGGGAACCCACATGTACAAAATATTTATAGCAACTCTCTTTATAATGACAAAGAATTGAAAGTTGAGGGGGTACCTAGTGATTGAGGAATGACTGAACAAATTGAAATTTTTAAATGTAATGGAGTATTATTGTTCTGTAAAAAATCATGACCTGAGGGGTGGTTAGGTGGCACAGTGGATAGAGCACCAGCCCTGGACTCAGGAGGACCTGAGTTCAAACCCAGCCTCAGACACAATAATTACCCAGCTATGTGACCTTGGGCAAGTCACTTAACCCCACTGCCTTGCAAAAGCCAAAAAAAAAATCGTGAATGGGAAGATTTTAGAAAAGCCTGGAAAGACTTTCATGAAGTGAGCAGAACAAAAGAAATATTATATACATTAACAGCAACATTGTATGATGATCAAATATGATGGATTTAGCTCTTCTCAGCAATATAATAATCAAAGACAATTCTAAAGAACTTGTGATGGAAAATACCACCCACATCCAGGCAAAGAACTATGAAGTCTGAATCCTGACTAAAGCACATTATCTTCCATTTTAAAAATTTGTTTTTTTACCCCTTCATGATTTTTGTTTTCTTTTGTTCTGATTTATCTTTCACAATAACTAATATGGAAATATGCTTAACATAGTTACTCATATATGACCTATATCAGATTACTCCCTATCAAGGAGAGGAGGAAATCAAAGGAAGGTGGGAGAAAAGTTTGGATCTCAAAATCTCACCAAAAGAAATGTTGGAAGGCAGTTAGGTAGCACAGTGGATAGAGCACCAACCCTGGAGTCAGGAGAACCTGAGTTTAAATGTGGCCTCAGATACTTAATAATTACCTAGCTATGTGACCTTGGGCAAATCACTTAATCCCATTGCCTTGTAAAAAAAATGTGGGAAATTATTCTTGGATTTGGTTGGAATAATAAATAAATTTAAATTTTTAAAAATAATAACATGTTAATCTCAAAGAAACACGAGTGGACCTAATCAGTTGCCAAGTCTCAACAAAAACATTTCATGTTTTCCTTTCTACCTTACAACACATTTGCATTAGCCTCTCAAATTCATTCTCTTTTCTTTCCAATCTATCCTCCACAGAGCTGAAAAAATGAAACTCCTAAAGTAGAGGTCTGATCATATCATTCTTTTTCTAAAGATACATTAGTGTCTTAAAACATTCGAAAAAAGATAAAGAAATATTTTTTCAAAAAGAGTAAAAAATCTCTGTGATTTTTTTTAAAGTCCTTTACTGTCTGTGAGCACTTGAGATCATGAATTTTCATTTGACTTTCTTTGTATTTCCAACACTTATCAACAGTTGGTTAGTTGATTTGTAATCAAAGAAGACCAAAATAAGTTATAGTTATAGTATCCTAATGTGACTGATCAGACCAATATGAGGTCAGAATACCATAGGTTAGGCACAAATAGTCCATGTGAGCATATACATAGTAACGCATATTGATAGACTGATTTCGGTTGATCTTTCTAAGTTGATGGCATACTGCACTTCTACCTCTCTGTTTTTTTATCTGGCTTTTGTGTTATTCCCTAAATATGATTTCCATCTGGACTCCTCTCCTCCATCTCAAAGGATTTCTGGAGTCCTTTAAGGTTAAGCTCACTGTCCACTTCCTACAGGGGACATATTCTGACCACTTTCTCCCCCCAAAATTGATGATCTACCTCCCCTTTTGCTTCCCTGTAATTTTCTAGTTATATGTTGTTTTTACCTAATAAAATGGAATATCTATAAGGACAGGGCTCATTATTTTCTTTTTGTGTTTGCACTTCCTAGCTTATGACTGGCATGTAGTGGTATGCAATAAAGGTGTATTGAATGAGTTATTGAAAACATGGGATTCAAAAAAAAGATGGGTTACTCACATGGCAAGAGTTAGGAATAACTAATGGACATAGTTAGTTCATATCCTCTCAATGCTGAGAAAAAGGAAAGAATACCTAATTGTTGTAGTTAAATCTCCTGGAGTGAACTCATGGAAGAACTTGGACAAGATTCCCACAGGATGGGCAGGCAAGAATAGATTTCAATCTCTGTCTTTGGAGGGAACATTCATGTAGATGAGCTCACAGATTCATTTGGGTATTGGAGTATATCAAATATCAGAAAAATAATACTGAAACAATGTGATACCATAGCCAACACTGCCAATGAGCTACACACATATATGGCAGGGTGGAGAATGTGGTATTCTTCCTAAGGAAACATCCTGACTGGTATCATATTACATTTTTTTAAAGGCTCAGACTACAATTAACACACAAAATCCTAAAACTATTGTTGACCCTAATTTAATCTTTCCTTAATAGTTTAGAAGGCAAATCAAATTCTACAGAAGCTATGCATTGTGATTAATATTAGCTATCATTATACTGCTTTTTTATTATTAGATTTTTACTTTTAATTTACAGAATAAAACAAGAACTTCTATATCACAGAACAATAAAAAAGATGATTGTACATGAAACTGCAAATTTACTGTCCACAGCTTACTATTCTTTTCAAATATACAATATACAAATATTCAAATTCCCATTATATATATATATATTATATAATGTATAATGTCTTCTTTTTCTTTCCTCCTTTTCCACACACCCCTCTCACCCTAGAGACAGTTATTATTTGAGATTCTCTCCATTTGTGGTCCATGGATCTGAGGCATTTTTAAGGGGAATGTGGAATGGACTAGGCACTAGGAATAGGACTAAGACTAGGAATCTAATTATGAAGTCCTAAAATTCTGGAACATGTGAGGGAAAAGATGGTGGTCAGCTAGTTCACCAGCATATAACAGAATAAATATTTTCTAGGTCATTTTGATATCCTCAAGGTAGGAGTGATTAGAATGTTACAGAGATGCTCAAAGTCAACCTCCTAGTAAAGTTTTGTGCAAGACCCTCCCCAGTGTTTTTATATTGATGAAATTTTACAGATTAGTGTAGTCTGGTTTTGGAATCAAACTAGAACCCAGAAGACATGGGTTCTATTGACTAGTTTTGCCACTTAGAAGCTATGTAACCTAGGCTAGCTCATTTATCTGTCCAATAGTAATAACAATATTTACAGCTTCTACCTCACTGGGTCATTGTGAGAAAAGCACTTTCAAAATGTATAATTACTATATAAATGTCAGCTATCATTATACCACAGATGCTATTATTCTGTGACCTATTATTTGGCAAAAGATTCAGTGCATAGGCTGCACCTGATGCAATGTATATTTGTAAGTTGAGTGGTTCCTGACATTAAGGGGAATTCACAAGAGCATACCTGGAAATAAACATTTACAAAGCTTTGTCCAAATACTAACATTCTTAATTTATTTCAAATTCTGGGGCAGATGAACTCTGCAAGTGTTTTAATGATAAAATTTTGCCTCTGGAGGCAATTTATAGAATTTGGAATTTCAAGACTTAGCTCAAATCTTGATTTAAGCACTTAGTAATTGTGTGATTTAGCAGAAGACTCATCTTGTGAATATAAATCTAACCTCAGACACTTATTAGCTGCTATATGACCCTGAGAAAATTATTTAACCTTCTTTGCCTCAGTTTCCTCATCTGTAAAATGATCTGGAGAAGCAAAAAGCAAACCATTCCAGCATCTTTGCCAAGAAAATTCCAAATGGTATCATGAAGAATTATACAGAATCAAAAAATGCCTGAAAAACAATAAGAAAAAATTGTGATTGGGGGCAGTTAGATGTTGCAGTGGACAGAGCACAGATCCTGGAGTCAGGAGGACCTGAGTTCAGATGTGATCTCAGACACTTAATAATTGTCTAGCTTTGTGACCTTGGGCAAGTCACTTATCCCCATTGCCTTAAATAAATTTAAAAAAATTTAAATTGTGATTGTAGAAAAATCATCCTACTAGAACCTCAATTTCCCTATCTATGATATGGGGTAATAATACTTTTATTAAAAGGCAGCAAAGTTTAATGGATAAAAGCTGATATTGGAACCAGAGAGCGCTGGGTTCAAGTCTTGCCATTTACACTTGGGTAAGTCAAAACTTCCTTGAGTCTCATTTTCCTTATCAGTAAAGTTAAGGGTTAGACTAGATTGCCTCTGATGCACTTTCCTAATTTTACATCTGGGAACCTATGATCCTATGACATATAATGGCTGTGTGACCCTTGGTAAATCCTTACAATCTCAGTTGTACCATAGGCAACTTCCCAAATAATAAAATGCAAAGTTTGTATTAAATGAGGTATTATGTATAAAGTTCTTTGCTATCATTATCATAGGTAGAGATAATTTCTGTATTGTAAATTCCCTGGATCAAAGAAATCACAGATCTGACAAAAAAAACAAGCAAAAATTTTAACTATTTGTGTACATGAACATTTATATGTATGCATACATATTATGCATATTATTGTATTATTAGTTTGGATTATGGCAGACCAATTTATCTCCTTTTGTCCTAGCACCTTAATTCCAGTCATAGAATGTCTCTGTCTTAAGTGAAATCTGTCTGCCTACACTACTTCTTCCCAATTCCTTCAATAATTTCATATATCATTGTGGGTACTTTCTCTAATCATTTGTATCACAACTTATTCATGCCTATTTACCCTGTGCTATTTTGACCATGTTCTCTTAAATATAATACAAGGGATTAACCAAATATTTTGGGGCTTTTCGTCTAGACCTCTGGACTTTGTTTAGATATCAAGAGAATATATATATATGATATAGTTCACTAGTCTTCCTTGCTCTTGCTCTGGAATAATGAAGTCTCTCAAATTTCATCTACAAAGGAGTTGAGCCTAACTATCCACACCAGAAAAATCAAGTGGATAAAGAAAAGCTATTGTTCTGTCCTATGATATACAAATGGATGTAAAATCTATAGAATTTATTCATCTGCACATAATGTGCAGACTTTGCAAACAGATAATGATGGAACAAAAATTGAAGAGAAGGAAAAAAAATTGGATTGCCTTTAGAAAATCAGGTAGTTCTTTTAATAAGGCAAACATTCTTATTCTGCTCAGTCTTCTCTTTCCTCGGGGGTATTTCTACCCATTTTATCTGGTCTATAAATTACATGTCTAATTGCATTCCCCTTTGCCCTCTGGAATTCACTCTCTACTGTTTCCAGACTCCCCAAAGTCCTTGGACTTTCAGCAGTCCTTCCACTTCCTAATGTTAACTGACTTCTGTTATTTCCTTTAAGAAACTTACATTCCCTATAATTTTCTCTAAAAGAAGCTCTTAGGGCAGCTATGTGGTGCAGTGGATAGAGCATGGCAATGGATAGAGCACCAGCCCTGGTGTCAGGGAGACCTGAGTTCAAATCCGACCTCAGACACTTAATAATTACCTAGCTGTGTGGCCTTGGGCAAGCCACTTAACACCATTGCCTTCAATAAGTAAATTTTTTGATAAGTAAATTTTTTTTTATTTAATTTTTTAAAAAAGCCTCTTTCTCCTAATTCCCTAGACTCACATGGGCAGAAGGAAGGCTTGGGATTCTTCTTGTTTCCCTTTTTGGACCATTCTTTTAAAAATATTCTTCAATGGATGACTTTTCCTCTTTTTAGAACAACACTATTTGTATATATTCTCCTATTCCTACTCTCTTCATTGTCATCTTCTGCCTTTCAAGATCACTTTCCTAACTTTCTCAGCAATTTTAGTCAACCAACTCCTAGTCTTTCTTTAAAATTTCTATCCATCATTCTAGGGCCTGCGACGTTCATCTCAAAATTATCCTTAAATAACCTAACTTTAACCTAACTTCTCTTTTCTCTTTCATATCTTATCCAATCAGTTATCAAATTTTATTGATTCTATTTCTTGCAACATCTCTTGAATTTATAATCTCTCTCTTCCTATTGCTGCCATCTTACTATAGATAATCATTATCATCTGTTTATAGTATTGCAATAACTTCCTAACAGATGTTCTCACCTGTACTTCCTTATTCTCTTCCAATTTTCCTTTTATAACTCAGGATAATCTTTCTTGTGTATTAAACTTTTCAGCCTTTTGACCAAAATCAAATGATTTCTTTGACAAACATATCAAGATTAAATTGACCCATAAAGAGTATCCTTTGTACCTTCCTACTTCTCATCAACCATGTAGAAGATTTGAGATCTTCTACACATATAACCCAGGGATCAAGAAATTAAAGATTAAGATGATTCTCAGAGCTCAAACAAATGATGACATCATGGATGCATAACTGGTTATGAGTGACCCCTCCAGCTCTCTTTTCCTTTCTGACTGCAAACCATGACAGGACTTTTAGTTGCTTCCCAAGAATTACTTGTCTTAAACTCTTCTCAACCCTGGCTTCTACATTGCTATACACATGACGCACCTAAAGTATTTGTGCTTAAACAAGGGCTATTTCTGTCTTATTTGCTTTTTCCTGATCTTAGATAAGCTAAGCACCTTTCAAGAGGATGTGTCCAAGGCTTACAGGCAGCCCTTGAATTTGAAAGATTTAGAGGTCTAATCAAGTCAGAGCTGAATGGCAGGCCACAGGGGAGGAACACCTAGCAACTTTTCTTGGAAAGCATGGACACCAGAAAGAGGATGAAACCAAGACAGTCCATTTTACTGTATCAGGAGTTGTTTGTACTGATGCTAAGCCCAAGTGAAATGTAAATTGCCTAATTAGCAGTCTTGCAAACTGTTTTATGTTTTGATGAGACTTAAGTGTCAGCCTCCCAAAAGACTGTAATAGTAGTTATAATTCAAGCTACTAAATCCTGTTTTAAGTTTATTTTTGTCAAATGCACACTGTGAGGTTTTCTGTTTAGGATTTCTCTTGTGTGTTGGAATAAATTACCTGTCCCATACCTAATTCATATTATATGTTGAGTACATATTATCCCTTTTGAAGAGATCCCAGACATACTGTCACTGGGGTTCTGAGACAGGGGTTAATGAGACAAAAAGTCTGAGAACAGGGAACCTAGCCCTTTTTTCTTTGAGTCCAGGCTCCCTAGATCTCTGTCTAAACCACATTCCTGAGTTTATGAATGTGAGTGGACATAATCCCCAAGTCCCAATGAACCCAAAAGAGGTTCTTTAAGCTTAGACATGTTAGACGTTCCCAAATGAGGAAAAATGTGATAAAAGGGTCTTAGGTTAGGACTGTAGTGGAGTGAACAGAAGAGAAGGCAGGGCTGGAGCAGCTGGCCACAGGCAGAGGAAGCTGCCTTACTGGGTGTGGTACAGAGAAGCCAGCTTGAGCACATGCTTATTCTATGACTGCTGCCCTAAGCAGAAAGTTCTTTTCAGAATCTATTTATGGAGGCTGATTGTGTGTCTATCTGGTTCTCAACTCCAACAATTTAATGAAGATATAAATCAAGTCAATCACTCTTCTGCCTTTTGGAGAAGATAACTGTAAAGCTGAAAGTCAAACAGAAAGAGCCATAGTCAGAATGCAATGTAGTTGCCAGATACAGGATTATACAATGTAGTGGCTTCCGTTCGAATGAAATAGCATTTGTAAGATAATTAACCCAGGTGTGATTTTTTATTTTTAGGTTTTTGCAAGGCCACACAGCTAATTAATTATTGTCTGAGGGCAGATTTGAACTCAGGTACTCCTGACTCCAGGACCAGTACTCTATCCACTGCACCACCTAGCCACCCCCACAGGTGTAATTTTAATGCTTATTCCCCTTCCTTATCAATATTCATTATGAGTTTTATTTCTACTTCCCAATATGAGAAAAGGCACAGAAATTTGCTTTTACAAACCTATACACAGATACTTTTTTCAGTACCTTGATTTTCAAAGTGTCAGTTGACAAACTATATTCAATTTTCTCAAGGAAATGAGGACAGCAATTGTGTCGATGACCACTCAGACTTACTATCATCTGACACAGCAGTAGTACTGTTGCCACAAGTATTTGCTGACAGGACTCTCCACAGTAGACAATTCCAGGATCCACTTGAACCAATATGAACATCACTATTGATAGGAATCTTCTCTGTGTCATAACATTTACTACAAAGTCCCATCATGCTGTTGGACCATTGGAATTTATCTGAAATCAAGGCTCACATGACCACTGGAGGATCATCTAATTAGTAAGATGTGATGCTCTATTGGCCATCGTGGCATTTCAACATTTTGCCCACAACAGTATCTTCCCTTATTTCTTCATAGTGATCCATTAGTGTCTCCCTGTTCATAAACTGTTGATAGCACTAACTAAATAAAAACTAATTATTTTAATAGATACATACCCAAATATATTATTTTAGTTCTACTGAACTTCTTACAAAATACCAGTTCATAAAAATGTCAAATCTTTACCATTATTGATATTGAGGGCAAGAGCTGCTACCAGGACTACACTGAGAAATACTGAAATGGTATAAGCACAAACTTTCAGCAAGGACTGAGGTCCAATATATCTACTACCATAACTGCTATTCCATTTTTTCTCTATTTTAATTTATGGTCTGTCCTTTTGAAATATTTCCCTTTGCTCTCTTAGCAACATCTTCTTATAACCTTTGGTAGATAAGTGGCACAATGGATCCAGTGCTGGGACTGGGCACAGTAAGACTCCTTTTCATGATTTAAAATCTGATCTCAGATATTTACCAGCTGTGTGACCCTGGGCAAGACACTTAAATCTGTTTGCCTCAGTTTCCTCAAGTGCTGGAGAAGGAAATGACAAACTATTAAAAGGCTTTGCCAGGGCAACCTCAAATGGGATCATGAAGACTAGGGCATAATTGAAATGACTGAACAACAATAATCATCTATTTTTGCTGGTCTCTATAAATGTAAACTATTTGGGAAAAAATCCCTAAATGATAAGAATTACTGGGAAAACTGAAAATCAATCTGACAGAAATTAATCTTGATCCATCATCTTATACCATATTTCCCAATAAAATAAAAAGGATACATGACATGAACATTAAGTATTTCTCTATAAAATATTTGCCAAGCTCTCAACAACGGAAAGGGAATTTATTCTTAAGCAAAGAAAGTATGGTGGCAATTACAACGATCTAGTAGATAATTTTTGATTACATGAAATTAAATTTTACCCTAACAAAATCAACATGTATTCTAAGAAGAATAGTGTTCTTGGGGGGAGGGGAGGTATGGGAGGAAGAAGGAGGGAATCTTTATAGCAAATATCTACTATGTATTGGTATCCAACATAAATAATCAACTATTATAAGACCAAAGAGCCAAAAACAATTTCCCAATAGATAAGCAAAAATTCAAAACAAACACTTCCCAGAAGAAGAATTATAAACTTAACAATATTATAAAATCTCTAATAATAAGTGAAATGCAGATCAAAACACTCTGAGCTTTTACCTCATACCCAGGAAAGTGGCAAAGATAACAAAAGATCACAATAGTTAATGATAAAGGGTTGTAGAAAGATGGGCACTCTAAGTCATTTTGGGTGGAGCAATGATTTGATACAACTATAGTGAAAAGAAATTTGAACCTTTGAAAGTGAAATGACCCAAATGTCCATAAACTTTAACCAAGAGGTTCTAATTCTAGGTATATTCCCCAAGAAGATCATTAATAAAAAGAAAAAGTTTCCATATAAATCAAAATATTCATAGTACCACTTTTTGTTATAGCAATGAACTAGAAAAAAATTATATGTCTAATGAGGGAATGAATAAACTAAAAGTACTACATAAATATAATAGAATATTAAAATAATAAATATTTTTTTAAAAACTATTTCAGAATGAAATCAACAGTGAAAAAAATATATACAATGACTACAATGTAAATAGAAAAAAGCAAAAACCAGAAAATAATAAAAGCAGAAAGTTTTAAAAGCATAAAGATCAAGTTTCCCCCCTCCTTATCCACCCCCAGAAGAAAGGGGAAAAACTTCCTGGCATCTAAGGATGTTCACAGATATAGAATATTGAATATGTCAGATTTTTTTTTAGATGTAATTTGGTTTTGTCTTTTCTCTCTTAAAAAAATTCCTCGTTATAAGGTATAGCTAGCTGTCTTGGATGGAAAGAGGAAATACAGAGGAAAATTTAGAAAATTTAAAAGCCAAAGATTTCAATAAGCTATATTATTCTAAAATATGATCCATAGTCAAACATACAGGTTGACTTCCTTAATGTGGCAATGGTTGAAGACTTTGAAAATAAACCATAATCCTTTGCATCCTTTTTTCTGACCAGGTAGTGAGCATTGTCACTGGAACTAATGATACTAGAAGTTTCTAGGACAATGGAACAAACTTTTACTGACAGTAAGAATGAGAAGTCACAGAAGCTGAGGGGCATTTTGAACTTGACCTAAAAAATACTGGGAGAAACAGAACAGAAAATCTTATCTTGTCAAACCACATGGAAGCTGAGGTATTAGCTGGGTGTGCCATGCTACTGGGCTTGTCTAGGTCACTAATTATCTAGACCCAAGTCTTCCTATCTTGTAAAATTTGGGGGATGGTTAGATGGAGGGAGGTCCTAAGATTCTTTCCAACTTTCAAATTCTGTGATTCCCTTATTTTACTAAATTATAAGTGAGAGTTGAAAGTATACCTAGCAAAAAAAGAATACTATTAATCTTGTAGAATATTAGTTTTAAAAACATGTCTCTTTCTTAGATGGCATATATTTCAAGTAGAATGTGGAAGAGAATCAAAGAATCTTACAGTTAGGACCTCAGAGGCAATCAAATCAAAATCTACCTGAGCAATTTTATTTCCTCTCCAAAAGTCCTTACAAATGGATTTCCAGTCTGATTCTTGAAGATCCCCAATCATGGGGAATTCACTTTCTCATAAGACAGTCCATTCCATTTATGGATAGTGCCAATTATTTATTAAATACATTAGGCACTAGGAGTATGAAGACAAAGTTAAAAATATCACCTACCTTCATATCGGGGGGAAACGACATGTGCATGAGAAGGTATACAAAATAATTTTGGAAGGGAAGCACTAACAACTTGGGCAATTAGAAAGTGATCTTCTCAGTAAGTTTTTCTTTAGGTTGAGGTGAAATCTGTCTGGCTTCCACAGATTACTTCTAATTCTGCTCCCTTGAGTCAGCCAGAACAAGACTAATCCATCTTCCACATGACAATCCTTCAAATAGCTGAAGCTATAATTTCCCCGTATTTTCTTTTTTTAGGCTAAAAAAAAAAAATCAACAAAACCTGGTTTCCTCATCTGATTTGTCTCTAGTGTATGATTTTTAATCCTGAATTTCTTGCTCTGCACATGGACTATTTAGAATAGTTTTCATATTCTAACCTCCACATGCTAAGAAAAATCTGTTCCTTCAAAATGATCACTAAATAACCTTTGTTAATTATGCACTATCTCTTCTGCTCTGAGCATGCTTAATAAGTTCCAGATGATGAAAACTTGGGTTTTTTTTAAGACTTTGAATATGGCTAACGTTTTCAAAAACTTGAGTGCTTTGCATTTTTTTTTTTTGCATAGCAAGATTATAAAGTCATTATTATTACAACTGAATTCTAGGCAAGGCAAGTAAAACAAAGAAAACTTAATGGACCTAGCCTTGCCATCATCAATAAGCCTGGTTACTCTTAAGAACTAAAACTTCTCTAAGCCCAGATTCATATAAAACTCATTGTGTTAGCACTCAGTCTCTTACTACCATTACATGTATTATAAAAACTTCTTGGCTCTACATCTGACAAAAGGGCAAGTCTCCACAATCCCCTAATAATCTGTGCATTCAATAAGAAAACTGGTCAATGGTTAATGAAGATAGAAAAGTGAAAAGTTCTTTGCCAGGAGTCAGATAGGTTCTAGATCAAGCTGTACAAGCTTTCACCCCTTCGAGCCCTTTTTCATCCCTTTCATCCCTTCGAGCCCCCAGTTTCTACATTTTTAAAATGAGAGGTTCTTTTGAATTTTTCAAACATATTTGATGTCTGTGTGTGTGTGTGTGAGAGAGAGAGAGAGAAAGAGAGAGAGAGAGAGAGAGAGAGAGAGAGAGAGAGAGAGAGAGAGAGATGGAAGAAATAGAAGATATCAGATTGTTATGTCACAGCTAGAAACCAAATTTATTTTTGTTTTGTTTCTTTCCTGAGTAAGTTCAAAGAAAATATGTAGACTCTTCTAGGAAGCTTGCATTAATTTTATGCCATTGAAAACCCCCAAAGTCAAGTATTATAAGCTTGATCAGTTTTATAGGGTAAGAATATGTCTAAGTCATTCTCTTTGTGAGTACAGAGGCACTTTATTTTTTTAATGATGATAATGAAATATTCATTTCATATAATTCTAGCAAAACAACAGCAGCCTTGGAATTCTGTAGCAAATTTTCTTATTTACCTGGACACATATAATAATAATACATATATACATACATAATATTATTAATGCTAATCACTAATGTTATATAATAAATTGTCATCATTACAAAATATAGCATTTATCATAATGTAACAAGTTATTATAATTATAATATAATAATAATAATAATAGAACTTTCCCTATAGTAGGTCTATCATATTGATAATTTGATGAGGAAATATAGTCATAGTCTGTTTGAAGTATATTCAGAGCCTATTGTGTGATTCAGTGTTCTTACACGTATAATTATGAAGTATCCAGTTAACTCATAATTTATCTAAGCATATTATTGGGAATTTCAATATAAGAAAACATTTGAGAGTAAATGCTTATCAAAACTATATGTTCAGATATATATGAATGACACATTATTTGCTATAAAAATATAGTTATTTTGATATTCTTAAAATATAACAACTTTTCAGAATTGTATCTCATCTTTCAGTTGAAGAAACTGAGGTTGAGAAAAGTGAAGCAATTTACAGGTGGTCACAGTGGTAATAAATAGTAGAGTTTAGATTTTAACTCAGAACTTCTGACCCTAAATACATAGTTCCTCAGATTTTGCTTTGGCAAAGCTAGCAAACCACCTGCTCTTGTTCCATGTCATAAATGAGTATTGCACTGTGTTGCACAGCAAAGTGTTCTTAAACATTTATCCCTATATTCTTTAGGAGGTGTAGAATTCTAAAATGAACTAGATTCTCCCAAGAAAGAAGTTATGATTGACTTATGATTGGAAAACCTTAATCTGTTAGTCCCTTAAGTTCCCTTACAGCATTCTTCCTTATTCTTAAGTCTGCAAGGTAAGGATACTGGCCAATGTCTGGGACAAAGCAAAGCACTCCTAGGGACAGAGGAGTAGGACACAATGTGGTGAGGTAGAATGAGGAGCTTTCTGACTTCAAATCCCATCTCTGACACTTAATTGGACATTTTCTTTAGTCTTTGTGGGTCTCAATTTCATCATCTATAGTATAAGAAGCTAGATTTTGTGATCTGATAATTCTGGAGGAATCCACTGTCAGGGAAAAGGTCTTTAAAAATCCCTCAAACACAAATATTGTTTAATAATTTTCACCTAGCTTCGCTTCTTTCCTCTCTTTCCTTACCTACCTTTGACTCATCATCATCATTCCACTTTGGTCCCAATAAATTTTTTATAGTGTTATGCCCTCTGCCTTCAAAGATCAATCACTCTTCACAATATTTATCTGTCCACTCCTTATTTACCATAGTCAAATTCATTCTTACTCAAAGCCAATCCCAGTTTGATAGAACCAAGCAGAGATTGTCTTCTGTAAACATAGTCATTGACAATTCTACAAGCAGAATAAAAAAGCCTTACTATATTGAGTAGAGGAGTGACAGGGTAAGCAGCACTTTAGGAAAATCATTTTTGCAGCTGAATGGAGGGTGGGTTTTAGAAGGGAGAGGTTTTTAAGAGGCAGAACAAATAGAAGGATTTTGTAATAGTTTAGGCAAGAAGTGACAATGGACTGAAGAACTGGAGCTGAAGTAGGAAGTGAGAGGAGAGGACATATGTGAAAGGTATTATGAAGGTAGAATCAACAGGCTTCGGCAATAGATTGAATATGGGGGTGGGATGTAAGAAAAAGTGAAAGCTTGAGGACACCCATTTTTATGAACCTGGGTAACTAGAAGGATGTTAATAGAGGCAGTGATACTATCCCTTAACATTGAGTTTATGTTGTCTACAGGTTATTCAGTTCAAAATGTCCAATATATAGGTGGAGATATAGGACTCAACCTCAGGAGAGAAGTTGGGGCTTGACAAGTAGATTTGAGAATCATCAACATATCATCAACAATCATCAACAAAATGATATAAATCTATGGGAGCTGATGATCACCAAGTTAAAAGGAATAGTGGGAGAAGAAAAGAGGGCCCAAGACAGAGCCAATCATGGTAAATGGACATGACCTGGATGAAGATGTAGCAAATGATCTGAGAACAAGTGATTACATAGTTTGGGAAAAAAATCAGGAGAAAGTCACAAAAAACTAGAGAAAAGAGAATGTTAAGACAAAGAGAGTGTTCAATGTCAAAGTCTTGCAAAGGGATCAAGAAGGATGAGGACTAAGAAAAGGCCATTAGATTTGGGAATTAAGTGACCATTAAGTACCTTTGTAGTTTTGGTTGATTTATAAGGTCGGAAGTCAGATTGTAGAGGTTAAGAAGAGAGTGAGAGAATAGGAAGTAGAAGTAAAGGATTTTAGAGTCTTCTCAAGGAGTTTAGTTACTAAAAGATATGATAATTAGCAGAGTTGGATGGATAACTAAGGGTTTTTTGAGGATGAGGAAGACATGGTCATGTTTTTCAGGCAATAGGGAAGCAGCCAATGGACAGAGAGATTAAAGGGAAATGAGAGAGTGAAGATGATAGAGCAATTTATTGGAAAAGATAATATAGAATGGGATTATTTATGCATGGAGTAGGGTTGGCCTTGACAATGAGAAGGACTTCTTTGTGTGACATTAAAAAGGTAATGACAGATAGCATCTATGTGATCTGAGAAGAAAAGGGGTCTTGGTGAATAGCCTCAACTTTTTCAGTAAAACATGGGGCAAGTTTCTGGATTGAATTTAAGGCAGTATGAAAAGGTTTGTAAGAGTTGCTGTGGTAAGTGGGATAGTAAATTAATTAGGGATGAGTAAAAAGGTTTTCCTTGCAGTAGTAAGGTTCAATTGAAATTATGTGACATAAATTTATAATGGTCACAATAGCATAATTTCATTACTTTCTTTACATTTTTTCAGCACCATGTGTATAAGAGCAAAGGCAGTAGATTAGTAGGAGTCATTCAAGGATGAAGTTTGGTAAGGTGAGATTTTTCAATATGATTGGGGGCAAGGGACTCAAAAGAAGAGAATAATGGAGAGTTAAATTAGTTCAAAAACAGTCAAAATGAGAAAAGAAAGAGAGTATATACATAATGAAGAGGTTGATGACCTGGGAGAGAACCAAGGAGTTGAAAGACTGAAGACTATGCTGTGGATGAAGAGCAGAGTTTGGTATTGTAACACAGAGGGAGGGGTGAAATAACAAATTATGACTAGTGTGCATTTCAGAATTCATGAACTTGGAAATGGTGCATTTGTGGATGATGGGAAGATCATGGATAAGCATCTTTTGTGTGTGATTGAGGTAAGTGGATAAGTAGATCATGTGAAATGAGTAAACTGAGGAAGTGTAAAGTTAGAGTGTTTAAGGAAGTATCAGTATCACAGAGAAGGCTCTACTTCAAGGAGAAATATCTCACAACATGTTAATTGTGGATAATTCCTTGATAATAGCGATAAAAGGCTCTTTTTTGTGGTGCCCAAAAAACTAAAAATTGAAGGAATGATAAGCAATTGTGGAATGGCTAAACAAGTTGTGGTATATGAATGCAATGGATTACTAATGTTAGAAGAAATTATTTCAGAAAAACCTGGAAAGACTCACATGAAATGATGTTGAATGACAAGAGCAGCATCAAGAGAATAGTGTACTCAGTAACAGCAACATTGTGTGATGATCACCTATGATAGACTTAATTCTTCTCAGAAAAACAATGACCTGAAACAATTCCAAAAGACTTATGATGGAAAATGATATCCATGTTTAGAGAAAGGACTTTGGAGTTTGAAGGCAGATTAAACCATACTATTTTCACGTTTTTTTTTTGTTTTGGGGGATTTTCTTTATCATAGTTTTTCCCTTTTGTTCTGATTCTACTTTCATAATGGGATTTATGTGTAAATATGTTTAATATGATTGTACATGCATAATCAATATCAGATTACTTGCTTTTTGGGGGAGGGGGAAGGGAAGAAAGGAAGGGAGAAAAATTTGGGATTCAAAATATAAAAAATGAATGTTGAAAACTGAAAGAAAAGATAATAGCAACAAAAGATAATTCTATTCAAGAATCCTTGATCAATAGCATCAAAAGAAGCACAAAATAGGGGATATATACTTATAGTTCCTAAAATAAAATATTTCAAAATTTCAAAACTAGTTAAGTTTTCCAGTGTTTTTTATTAGCATATAGACAAATATTTCAGAAATAAAGTACAGAATACATAGTATGTTTCTTCCTCTTATATGTAGTCTACTCATTTTATCATTTCTATACATAATGATTTATGGAAAAAATTTAAAGCACAGCATTTTGAGCAGTCAGATTCTCATCCCATATCATTATACAAAAGAATTCCCATCATCATATCGAAAAGTGCAAATTTAGATTAGAATGAGTTCCAATGGTCCAATATATTCCTGAGCAGGATTTTTCTATCTGGTGTTCAGAACAAGTGATCATTTTACATCCATTTGAAGATATCCATTGAGCTCTAATTGTTAAGGAGTCTTTCATGTTGAGCCAAAATATCTGCTAAGAGATAATTGCAGTTTAAAGTTTATTTTATAAAGTAAAAAATATGCTAAGTGAACAATATAGGATATCCAAATTTTGTCATGTTCAAACTTGATTAAAAGGAAATTCTTTCTATGCAATTTGTTACAAGGAACATGTTTTTCATTTTTTCAGTCTAAAGAAAACATTATAAAGGTGAGGGAAAAAATAAGCTACTGATAGTGTTGTCAAAAAATAGCAAGGGAAAAGAATGAAAAGATCATTGAAGCTTTATTTTAAAAATTGTATAGAACTGAACCAAGTGGCATTCAAAAAGAAATGGACAGGCAAGATAATTTTGAAAGTAACATGTTGAATTTAGCATATACATGTTTTAAAAGTAAACTGTATATAAGAGATTTGTAGTTTCATATATAATATTCTGGTCTACTTTGTACATGAAAATGTTCTTTTTTAATAGTGTTCACTAAATTTAGTATAAGAACACCATGGTTGGTTGAAGTCTCTATTCTAGAAGTGGATTCTCAAATCTCTTTATCTCAGACAAGGAACAGGTCAAGCTTCAGAAAAGGTCAATGATCTGATTATTTCTTCATTTAGGCAAATGTTCCCTACCCCTGAGGACCACCAACTTCCGATTATACATAGAGACCTTAGGAACTCCATAACAGGATCCCTTTTCCCAAGATACATAGAGAGAGATACGTAGAGAGCAATCTGTCCTGTAAGATAGTAGAGTGGGTATATGGAATTCAACCAAGGGAAGAGGGAGCAACTAACAAAAAGATAGCCAGTCCACTGAATCACCTTAGTGAGCTCAAGTGACTGGGTCTATGGAGATCATAATAACTAATGAAGAAGAACCAATCATCTTCACCAGACTCTCACGAGACAGTCACCTTCCTGGGAGCAATAATTCTGTAGCTCTTGGGTTGAAAACTTACATAAATGGGGTGGGCTGCCACTCCTGCTGCCTCAAATGTGAACTCTAGAACCCCAAAGGAAGATAGAGATATGATGAGATAATTTATTTTTTGTTTTATGTTTGGGGTTTTTGTTAACCCTTTCATGGTGTTTTGTTCGCTTTTATTCTGATTCATCTTTCACATCATGACTAATATGGAAATATGTTCATCATGTTATATACATATAACCTTTATCAGATTACTCACTGTCAAGGGGAAGGGGGGAGGAAAAGAAAGGAGGGAAAAATGTGGAACTCAAACTCTTACCAAAAGAATGAATGTTGAGATATGATGAATCTGTGTAACTTCAGTACTTAAGCCACTGACATAGAGAACATATGTTCTATACTTATGCCAAATAGTTTCTAAGGTACTTTCTAGCTTTAATATATGTGTAGATTTATACAAGATATTCTGAACATCTATAATCACAAAATTTAAAAACTGGAAAATAAGGTATGATTTTTTTTTTATTTGTGTGTCTATGTAGAGAAAACTGATTGTATATCAAGAAACAAGAAATCTGTTGGGACTTATTGTTTTAAAAATGAAGTGTCTAATGGAAAAAAAGAATAATTAGCCAGGTGGGATCAATTTTACAATTTAGTGCAAAATACTAAGATATAGAAAGCTAAGTTCTTATAACCACTGAAGGCCTCACAATGTTTTTCTTTTGGGGTAAAAAGAGAGAATATATTCTCTTAGATTTTAGCTGGAAAAATGTGAAGATAATGATCCCAAGGAACAAAGTCTAAGCAAATATTTTTCAAAACTTTATTCCAATAGACAATGAGGTAGGAATTTCTTGTGTTTAATTTAGATGTAGAGTACCTGAGCTCATGCATATCTCTCACAATCTAATGAATTTTTCACCTGAGAACTATATTTAAAATGTTGATGTATTGCAGTTGAATATTAGGTAAATATAATGACCAAGTTTTCTCACAAAGAAGATATATGAGAAGGCCCCATTCCCATATCTTTCTTTGCTGAGATGGGTGTTACATCTACTGCATATAATTTTGGACTTTTTATGTTAGTTGATTAGTTTTACTGAACCTAATTTTTTCTTCTTTTTTTTCATTTTTAGGAAAAGGGATGGAAAGGAGAAGGATACATTTGGATATATAGTATGAATGAAAACAAAAGATATCAATTTTTTTTAAAACAAGAGTTGATGTAGGAGAATCAGTGCTGGAATTGAATAGAAATAATCTAATTCAGTATATCAGTTTTGGAAATGGGGAAAACTGAAACCCAAAGAAATAATTTGCTTGCTAGGTCAGAAATTAATTATTGGTAAAATTGGGATTGAATCTTTTAATTTCAAGGCTAGTGTATTTTCTACATCACTTGGTTTCAGTAGCTAAAATTAATTGAATAAAACCTTAATTAGTTAAAAGTTGTTGTAAAGTAATTCCTGACATTACCTTAGTTTTATTCATTTTGAATTTAAAATTTAGAACTTAGTGGGCAAGGACTATATCTCATTTATGTGTTGGTACTCTTGTTGATATTTTGTCCTTTGTTCTCAAAGAGGACCAATGATATCAGGAAGGTGATGCCTTAACTTGCAAGTAAATTGGATTTAAATAAGGAATGGCTGTGCAAAGGCACTAACCTCGCTTTCTCCTCTAGACCATCTGGATCCAGTGGCAAGATATAGATCAGGATGATTATAAAGATGGTCCCAGTTGCAATGGGTGACCTTGGTCCTTTTAAACTAGCATTGTCTGAGGCAATGTCCATTTAGTGATTAAGACTAATTAAGATAGGTGGTGCAGTGGATAGAACACTGGCCCTGGAGTCAGGAGGACCTGAGTTCAAATCTATCTCAGACTCTTAATAATTACCTAGCTGTGTGGCCTTGGACAAGCCACTTAACCCCATTGTCTTGCAAAAACCTTAAAAAAAAAAGACTAGTTAAGAACTAAGGCAAAAAAACAGTTTCAAGTATGGCACAATGGAAGAGAAGCTGATCTGCATTGTTGAAGAGAGTGTTTCTTCACCAAGGAAATCACAGAGCTAATCTCTGTCCCTAGCCTCAGGAAGTGCCAAAAGTACAGTAGGCAGTATACAGAGGTGACTGATTAATTAATTCATCAATACTATTAGGGACCACTTTGAAGGGCTGCTTGGTCCTTCTAAAGATAACTGATAATTCAAGACTGCTGTGCTTTGCTAATTCTGTGCTCACTTTTGAGTTTTCTCATTGCTTACTAGCTGTGTAATCCTACACAATCATTTAACTCTGTTAGACTCAGTTTCCTCAGCAGGAAACAAATTAGAGAAAGAAATGACAAACAATTCTAGTTTCTTTACCAACAAATCCCAAATAGGGTCACCAAGAATCAGACACAACTGAAAAAGGACTCAGCATCAAATTTCCCATTTCAATCTATTGTGAGAAATGATTATTTCTCTTTTGTTTCAATAACTAATTATAGAATGAGAACCAAGGTGTTTCCCCTTTTCTATTTTTTCATCCAGAAATCAATCAATATGAGAAATCTCTCAAAAGATGAACCTATGCCAAGATCTGATCAGACAGTAAAAGAAATTCTAAGTTTGGACTAAGGGGTACAATCCTATTCACTGTTTTTGCTCAGACAAGTCTAAAAAAAATGTGGATTCACCCTTTTGTAAGGTGATCTGGAAATTAATGTCTCTGATTCAGATTTGGGTGATTCAAGTCACACATGGTGGTATTATAAGTAGCCAGTCAAATGCTATATTATCATTGCTAATAAATAATTCTTAATAATAACTTATAGATCATAATTTATAGTGCTATGAGAATGGCCCCCCAAATGTAGCATGGGGGTATCATCATGAAGTCTGAAAAGATTTATGATAGACTTCTTTAGCCTCTTCTCTTTCTGTACTTCTCCAAGAGAGAGAGACTTTAATTCCTTCCATGAGAAGAAGTAGGAAATTGGGGCCAGAGAGTTCCAGTTTCCAATTTAATGGGAAAAGGAGAACCCCAAGCTTTATAGCCATGGTTTGATCCCTTTCCCACTAAATACCAGTTCCACAATAAATAAATATATATATATATATATATATAAAATACATATTATATATGTGTCAAATGTCAATAAACTCATTTATCTAATTTCATGGAAGAATTGAAATCAGAGATAGTATGTATAGGAGAATATATACCAGATAATGTAGAATGAAAAAGCTTTCTCACTGCAAACAAGGTAATTCAGTTCAACAAAAAGAGAGTGAATCCTAGAGCCCACCTAAGGGGAAATTTTCTGAAGTATAACTAGTTGAGGATAGGGATATGATGAAAACTCTTAGCTTCTCTCATATTGGCTTCTTTGCAAAATCTTTTCCTTCAGCAACTTGAAGTGGGTTAGCCATCTTCCATTTTCTCTCTTGAAGCTAGAAGCCAAAATTTCCTGAAGCAACTGCAGAGCCCAAAGACATTCAAGCAACTCAAACTTGAAAAATTCTGAAGACATTAAATAGACTGGAGCTTTCCCACACCTGTCAAGTCTTTTCTGTCCTTAACAGAAGATAAAGTATTGATCTCTACTAATAATAATGGAATCCCATCCCAATCGACTTTGGGACTGGGGCTAAAAGAAGAAATAAAAATTGGCCTTATCAGTGAGTTTGAGGTTTAGCACTTTTTATTTCATAAGGGGCAATCTTGATGAAAAAATAGTCATTTTGAAGTTTTCATTTAGAAGACAAAGAGAACAGGAAATTGTACAAGGAATTAATAACACAATCTTTGAATTGTAGGTATTTAAATTAATTATTAATGCTAACATTTTTCTAAATTCTACAAATGGATATAATCTGACTTTGATATGAAATATGAAATCTCTTAAGGTTTTTTCCCCAATCAAGAAGATAAAACAAAAACTGATTGTTTTTGATTTGTAGGTTGGCACTATTTTCTACAAAGAAAGCTTTATGCTGTGGGATAAGAATAATGCAGTTAATCAACACTCATAACAACCACAGAATTTATGTATCCATGGTCCTTCAAAGGAAGCTTTCAAGTGATCTATTAAATGTCCTTTTCTTTGTCTTTCACATTTGCTATAAAATATAAACTTCTTGTTCCCAGGTAACAAAATTCCCACAGTAAGCAATTGCTCCTCTAAACTAACTAGCATTAATTTTGTTTTATTCTATATTTACTAATAAATTCATATATTATCTTCCCCATTAGTAAAGCAGCTTACCTGATGCTTCATTTTTGACTCTGTGTCTCCTAGCACAATATTTGGCACATGGTAGCTACCTTTGATGTTTGGAGACGTTTGAAGATTGATTGATATGAACTGAAAACCAACTTACTTTGTTTATATTCTAGCTAAGTGCTGTTTAACATTTTTATCCATGGCTTAGATAAAGACATAGCTGGGATACTTATCAAGCTAGCAGATGATACAAAGCCAAGGGCCATAGTTAATGCACTGGGTGGCAGAATCATGTTGTGATTTAAAAGATTTAAATAGGAGATGGGATGTCTTTATAGAAATGATGCAGTATGAAGAAAGTAAAGCCAAACAAATTTGCACATAACTATAATGACTAAAGAAATAAAATATAATTTCCATATGACAAAGCACCAAAACATTGGTCAAATACACTGGTTAATGTTAATATCATACAGTCAAAGATGAAGAATACATCCTTCTTTTCTTCAACCACTAATCCATTAATCAATTAATTAATTTATTAAAGTGTCTATTATACAGTACTTTGCTAGGTACTGGGGTTTCAAAGAAGAAATGGAATACTTCCTGCCCTCAAGAAGCTTACATTTATTTGAGAGTGGTAGGTTGGAAGGGTGGAACCAGATGGATATATTAAAGTAAATTTAAAATTATGTAAGATAAATACTAAGCAAATTCAGATGATGGACATTAAAAGCTGAGGGAATCGAGAAAGGTAGCATTTGAGTTCAGCTTTAAAAAGAGTTAAGTATCCTGTGAGACAAAGGTGAGGAAAAATAATTTGGAAATGAATAAGGATCAGCTTATGAAAAGTATGGAGACTGGAT
Organism: Macrotis lagotis; assembly: GCF_037893015.1. Lineage (NCBI taxonomy): Eukaryota > Metazoa > Chordata > Mammalia > Peramelemorphia > Peramelidae > Macrotis > Macrotis lagotis. The sequence goes on along the minus strand of NC_133663.1, from coordinate 126,781,332 downwards.
ACAGAATAAAAGAAGTAATAAGCATTCCAGAATGAGTGGAATAGACAACATGAGGAGGGATTATGTGAAATCAATTTGATAAAAATATATGGAACCAAACCTTGAAGGGTCTTAAATGCCAAACAGAAAAGTTTATATTTTATTCTATAGGGAATAGGAAGCTACTGAAGCTTCTTCTGTAGGGAAATGATGTGGTCAGATGTGCTCCAGGAAAACTGATCTGTCAGTTGTGTTGCAGACACTAGAGAAGGAACTACTAAAGGCAAGGAGACTAATTAGGAAACTCTTCTGATGACCTGGGCAAAAGGTAGTAGAAGTCTGAATGAGGACAATGACTCTGTGATTGGTGAGATGTATGTGAAAAATGCTGTGGAGATAGAAGTGATAAAATTTGACAACTGATTGGATATGGGGAAATTAGAAAAGGAAGAGCTGAGGATAGCTCTAGAGTTACAAATCTGGGTAAGTAAAAGAATGGAGATATTCTCAAACAGAAGTAAGGAATAGGAGGAAAAAAGATAGGTCTTAAGGAGGATAACAAACTGTTTGGACATAGGGAATTTGTAATGACCATGGAACATTCCTTTGGAGATGTATAATAGGCAGATATTGATACAAGACTGGAGTTCAGGAGAGATATTGGAATTGAATAGCTAAATCGGGTCGGGGGGGAGGGGAATGATGCACAGTGATGATAACTGAATACATGAAAGATGATAAGATTACCAAAAAGAAGAGAAGTCCCAGGACAGAGCCATGGGATGCACCAATGGTTAAGGAGTGGAATATGAAGGATGATCTAGCATAGAAAGCCAGGAGGAATCAGAGAGAAAGAAGGAGAACCAGAGGAGAGCAATGCCACAAAAAAAAAAGAGAGAGATAGGAGATAGTAGCCAGGAAAAAGATTAGGTGATAGTGCCAAATCAAAGCAGGGAGATCAACATAAATAAGGACTGAGAAAAGGCTTTCAGATTTGGTAGTTTAAAGATAATTGTAAACCATGGAAAATATATCAGCAATCAAATATCTTCCTGTAACAACCTTTAAACAAACTTTTATAGTTTTAAAAAAAATTCTGACAAACTATGCCATTAAATCAATTCCATTAAGATGAAATTGATTAGGGATAGTTGATAAAAAAAAACTTTAAAGTACAGAGGTAGCAGTTTGTATGAAAATGATCCAAAGATTTAGTGTACTGAAACTCATAAATAAACAGTGTAATATGGCAATACAAAGAAAGGTAATATGATTTTATTTCTGCATTAAAAGCTGCCGAGTATTAAGGAACAGAAAATTCTACCACTGTTTACCTTGGTCAGACCAGGGTAATTGGAGTTGGAGGTAGAACCCAAGATGACAGAGAAAAAGCAGAGACTTGCTTAAATTCTCCAAAATTCTCCTCCAAAAACTTTAAAATAATGCCTCAAAAATAACTGTAGAGTGGCTGTATCCCTAAAATGGAGTGAAATGATTTTTCAACCCAATGGAGAAATGCAGAAAGAAAGCTCTCTTACAGTGAGAGTAGAGCACCATCCAACACATGATATGATCTTGTAAGCAGCAGTTTCCAGAGCCTTCAGACAGTAAGGGGATTACATAACTGATCAGAAGGAAATAATGGGTCCCTTTGCTGGCACTGGATGCAGGACTCTTTTGCATTGCCCATAGGCAACTCCAGGTTTCAGTCCTGGGTTGCAATCTCCAGACATAAAGGATCTCGGCCACAGTAAAGCTTGTAGTCCCAAGGGAGCGAGGAAGCTGGTCACAGAGCAGAAAACAGTACTTGTGGTCACTCATAGACCACAGCACAGAGCAGGACAATAGTAAACACAACTCTCCTTAGATCATACTACTTTGGATCATACATACCTCCCCAGAATTAGTTCTGAAACAGTTGCACAGAAAATCTAAAGCTTGAGATAGTGCCCCTCCATACTGGCAGCAGAGTCCAATTTTACCATAAAGTTAAAAATGACAAAATATGTAACAAACAATAACAACAAAACTGACCATAGAAAGTTACTATGATGGCAGGGAAGATCAAAACACAAATACAGAAGAGAACAACAAAGACAAAACTGCTACATTTAAAGCCTTAAGGAAAAAAATGTGAATTTTTCTCAGACCCAAACATAATTCTTGGTAGAGCTCAAAAAAGTCTTGAAAATTAAGAGAAGTAGAGGGGGAAAATGATAAAAGAAATCACAGTGACAGAAGACAATTATGAAAAAAAGACTCAATAGCTTGATAAAGGAAATATCAAAAATACTGAAGAAAATAACACCTTAAAAAAACAGAATGGTAAAAGATGCACAAAAAAATTAATGGAAGAGAACTTATAAAGTCAAATTTATCAAAAGGAAAAATTCACTGAAGAAAAGAATTTCTTAAAAAGTAAAACTGAGGCACAATTTTTGGGTATCTGCAACAGAGAATACCATCTGTATCCAGAGAAAGAATTGTGGAGTTTGAACCCAAGGCTAAATGTTATCTTGTTGTGTAATTTTGCTATACCGTGTGCTTAGAGCTTCTTTCCTTTAGGATATGATTTCTCTCTCATCTCATTCAACTTAGATCAATGTATACTATGGAAATAATATGGAGAATGGCAGACTGTCTTCTGGGGGGGGGAAGCAAGATTAGGGGAAAACTGTAAAATTCAAAATAAATAAAATTTTTTAAAAAAAGTAAAACTGGTCAAATGAAAAAGAAACAAAAACTCACCAAAGAAAACAATTCCTTAAAAATAGAATTGGGCAAGTGGAAGTTAATGACTATGAGAATCCAGGAAGCAAAAAAAAACAAAATTAAAAAAGAAAAGAATAGAAAAAAATATAAAAATTTCATTAGAAAAATAAGCAACCTGTAAAATAGATCAAAGAAAGATAATTTAAGAATTATTGGACTACCCAAAAGTTCTGATCTAAAAAAGAGCCTAGACATTATTTTTCAAGAAATTATTATCGAAAAGTAGCCCGATAGCCTAAAACCAGAGGGGAATATTGAAATTGAAAGAATTCATCAATCACCTCCAGAAAGAGCTCCCCAAATGAAAATTCCCAGGAATATTATAACCAGTTCCAGAGCTCACAGGACAAAGAGAAAATATTGCAAGCTGCTAGAAAGAAACCATACAAATATCATGGAACTACCGTTAGGCTAACACAAGATTTAGTGACTTTCATGTTAAAGGAGCAAAGAACAAGTAATATGATATCCCAGAGGGCAAAAGAGCTAGGATTAGCTAAGATTCACTTACCCAGCAAAACTAAATATGATCTTTCAGAGAAAATATGGATAGTCAGTGAAATAGAGAACTTTCAAGCAATTCTGATGAAAAGACCAGAGCTGAATAGAAAATTTGACTTTTAAATACAAGACTTAAGAGAAGCATAAAAAAGGTAAAAAAGAAAGAGAGATCATAAAAAATGCAAACTATTTGAATTCTTACATGAGAAGATATTTGTAACTCCTAAACACTTTATTATTATTATTATTATTATTATTATTATTATTATTAGAGTAGTTAGAAGGAGTATACATGGACAGAGGCATATGCATGAGTTGACTGTGGTGAGATGATTTTCAAAAAAGTAAAATTAAGAGATGTGAAAGAGGAAGGCACTGGGAGAAGGGAGAAGGAAGAAACAGAATGGTATAATTTATCTCACTTAAAAGAGTTGTGAAAGAGCTTTTAAAACAGAGGGGAAGATGGGAGAGAATTAGGGGAGAGTTTGAACCTTATACTCATGGCTCAAAGAGGGAATAATACACTCATTTGGGTAAAGAAATCTATCTTATCCTATAGAAAAGTAGGAGGGAAGGAGGAAAAAAGAAACGAGGGTCTGATAGAAGAGATGGAATATTGGGGGGAGGTATTAGTGAGAAATGAAACACTTTTGAGAATGATCAGAGTAAAAGGAGAGAAAGATTATGATAAACAAGAAGAAAATAGGATGGAGGGAAATATACAAGCAAATTTGCAACTGAAAAAAATTTTACAGTAATTTTCTCTGATCATGTTCTCATTTCTCAATAAATAGAGAACTGAGTCAAATTTATAACAATACAAATTATTAGTCCCCAACTGATATTTATCAAAGGTCAAAGGATATGAACAGACAGTTTTCAAACAAAATAATCAAAACTACCTATAGTCATATTGGAAAAAATCTCTAAATTAGTATTGATTAGAAAAGTACAAATTAAACACCTCTGAGATAACATACCATAACAATAAATTATCTAATATGGCAGAAAAGGGAAAATGTAAAGTCAATAAAGGGGTATTGAAGTTATTTGTATTTTTGTTTTGATTTCAGGAATCATATTTTAGGAACAAAACTAATAACCTAGAGAATGTCTGGAGTATGGAGACTGGGGGGTGGGGTATAAGGTCTTGAAACAGAAACATATAAGGATCAGAAGGAGAACTTGAGATAGTTACCTTGAAGTTGGGGGAAGTTGGTGGGGGGAGACAGGGAGGAAGGAGGAGGGAAAGGGAGAAAATAAGAGCTATCCCAAAACACACTGACTTGGGAGATAATAGACTTCTCTTCAGCAGAGGTCTTTTAGCAGAGAATGGATTACCATTTGAGTATTTTTGTAGGTGATTATTGTATATGTATAGGTTTGAATGGTTTCTGAGGTCCTTTTCAACTCTATGAATCTCTCATTAAGAGAACACTATGTATGAATATGGAAATGCAAATTAAAAAACTATAAAATCCATGACATAGAAGAGAGAGAAAGCTTTCAAATTTCCCTCTTCTTAAAAAGAAATTAACCAGATTGTTTTTGAAAGGAAAACATGTCTGAGACAAACAAGTTTTCCATGAAAGTTTACTAAGACTGAAGGGGCTATTTTCTCAAGGAGGTTCAAAAATTTTTCTGTTCTCCCTGTAAGGGAGCTGATAATTACCTTCCCCAAAACACAAAACAAACACACACACACACACACACACACACACACACACACACACAATTTTTGCGGAGAGCAGAAATGTAAGTTTTCTATTTAAAAATACACCTTAAAAGTATACTAGGATGTGGGTTTCTGTTCATGATCAAAAAGACAGTAAAAATTTTAGCTCTATATTGATCATCCATTGGATCCATTTTAAAGAAATGAACAATTCAATTAATCAACCAGTTGTTTCCTCAATGAAATATCAAATTACCAATTTCCTTTTTTAAGACTGAATTTTAAGGTTTTAATGCTAAGCAAATTATAACATTATTGTTTGGTGATAATGTGGACTGATGAGGAAAAAATCTGAAAAAATCTGTCAGATGACCCAGGGCAAAGTGCTAGTTTTGCCACTTTCTAGCTATATAATACAAAACATCTCTGGGTCTTAATCAGTCAACACTTAGTATATGTCAGACACTATGCTGTCTCAGATTCCAAATCTGTAAAATGGAAGTGATAATACCTTCCTTGTCTACCTCAACAGTATTATAGATAAATCAAATGAGAAAATGTAGAGGTAAATTATGAAACTCTTTATAAATCTGGAAGATTCTTATCCACAATGGTTTTATCTAAAATGAAGGAAAGTATCAGTATTGCTGGACTTGTCCTTGACAGACTGTATCTGAAATATTGTGTTCAGTCCTAGAAGCCCACATTGTTGAAATAATATTGACAAAGAGTAAATTTGTTCAGAGGAGGATGTCCTCAAAAGTGAGAAGACTAGAAAACATGCCAATTAGGAATCAATAGAAGGAATAGGAAGATATTTAGTCTACAAAAGAGAAGTTTTACTGGGAATGTTAATTGCTTGCTTGTATTTGAAGGGGTGTTATTTGGAAGAGGTATTAAACTTGTTCTGCTAGCTTGAAAGTTGTTGGTGTTGCTGTTCTTATTTGTCCTTTTTTTTAGATTTTTTTTTAGATTTTTTCTAGGCAATGGGGTTAAGTGACTTGCCCAAGTCCACACAGCTAGGTAATTATTAAGTGTCTGAGACTGGATTTGAACTCAGGTACTCCTGACTCCAAGGCCAGTGTTCTATCCATTGCTCCACCTAGCCGCCCCATTTGTTCTTTCTTCTTAAAGAGGACCATGAGATCAGAAATACAATGCTATGACATGCAATTGAATTGGATTTAAGTGAGGGGTGTGTGGGTAAGAGCATCTTTCCATCCCAATTCTGGAAGTTATTATTTATTACAAAATGAGTTAAAGTTTAGAAAGGGAAATTTTGACCTGTTATAAAGAGAAACTGCAATTATACTGTTCTAAATGTAAATATCTAGGAAGGTATTGGATACTCTTCACTTAAGAAGAGTAATCAAGGAAATTCACCATCTCCTCCCCAATCCAATCTGTTCTTACTGGGGCACTTCCAATGGAGCTTGGACACATCCAGTTGCAAATCTGCTCTGACTGGAGTGCTTTCCATGCATCCAGGACATCTGGTTGCTTCTGATGGTGACGTGATTAGGTCACTTCCAATTAAACATATACACTTGGCCAGAATGAATAAAAATTTCTGGATGGTCCTTATACCTAATGAAAAGGGGATATGCCAAAAAAATCTAGTCAAAGAACAGGAATATAGTTCCACTTGGGAGAATTTAAAGAAGAGATAATTGCTTTTATTGCTGTTTCTGCTATCAAGTATGTCAGGACCCTAAAAGTTGTCAATCAGATTTCTAGCAAAGTGAAAAAGAGATCTCACTTTGCCAC